>NC_056748.1:1131788549-1131973549 GCF_019279795.1 Protopterus annectens | reverse complement strand
TCTTTTTCTCCTGTACCTACCTCCAACATAAAAAAACTCTTAACTAAACTTAAACCCACCAAATTAGCAGCAGACAACCTCCCAAGTGTATACCTGCAAATCGCAGCTGATGCTCTGGCCTACCCAGAATCCATCTTGATTATCCGATCTCTGTCAGAAAGTTACATTCCCACACTGTGGAAAGTCTCACATATAATTCCCCTCCACAAAGGCGGACGCTCCGCAGAACTAACCAATTACCGCCCCATAGCTATTCTCTCTCCACTCTCCAAAATACTAGAGAGATGCATATACTCTCAGGTCTCAGACTACCTCCTTACTAACAACCTCCTTTCCAGTATTCAGTATGGTTTCCGACCAAACCATAGCACCACCACTGCTTTACTCTCCTTTACTAACACTATCCTTCAGCATAAAAACAATGGCTATCTCTCCTCTGCTACTTTCCTAGACCTATCTAAAGCATTTGACATGGTCCCACACAAACAACATCTCTGTCCTCAATAACCTATCCTTCTCACAATCAGTCACCAACTGGTTTCAGAGTTACCTGTCTGACCGCCAACAATCCATTGTATGGCAGATCCATTCTTGGACCCCTACTCTTCTCTGTTTACACCAATAATCTAGCCTCTGCCACCAAACATGGCACACTCACACAATACACAGATGACTCGACCATCATCTGCTCAGCCCAGTCCCTACCAAAACTGCAAAAAGTCACACAGGAAGCCTTTTCCTCTGTTGAAACATGGTTATCTGATACCCAATTAATACTCAACCCAAACAAAACTAAACTACTCATCTTCCAACCCACCAAACATACTCAAAACAACTCTCACTTTAACATCACAGCAAAAGACAACACCACTATATGCCCATCTGAACCCACCAAATTGCTAGGAGTGGAAATAGACAATAAAGTAAAATTTGACATTCACATATCCATGACCATAAAAAAAGTCCACAAAAAACTAGGACCGTTATACAGAAATAAGCAATTTCTCACCAAAGCAGCAAAGATTTCAATAGCAAATTCCCACCTTATCTCTACCCTACTTTATGCCTCTCAAATATATACCAACCTAAGGCAATGTGATCTAAACAAGCTAGAGACCTGCTTCAACAAAATCGCCAAATTCGCCACAGGAGCATCCTACCGTAGTCACCAGTGTCTCTCACTTGCTGAACTGGGCTGGCTTGAACTCCCTCACCTCCTTCAGTGGTATCAACTCTCACTCACCCACAAACTAGTAAGCCATCCACTAAATGTCCCATCCCTCCAGAATCTACTCCAACCCTATCGCACCACTAGACCACTAAGATCCAGCAACAAAAATCACTTGCAGATCACTAAAGCCAATAACTCTGCTGGTGAAGCACTATTCTCTTGCACCATAGCCAAATTATGGAACTCACTCCCACCCACAATTACCTCCGTACCATCATGCACCCACTTCAAAACTTTACTAAAAGTGCACCTAAAAACATGCTGGCTATGCCCTTGCAACTCCCACTCTAATATCACCCTCCCCATCCAACCACTACCTTTCTTTCCACTCCACTAACTACCTTGATTATAGCAAGCTCAGATGCTCATAAGCCTAGTACTTATTATAAAGCAGGAACTTCTCATTGTAACATTTGTTAATGTCTGTTATGTACTTCACAGATAAAGATTCTAGTTGTCTACTGATGTACTATGTTCTTCATCTGTAAATATGTTGTAAGTAATTGCTATGTTAAATTGTTAATCGCTATGTAATCCAATGTAACTACTGTCTGTTTATTTTACTGTGGAGCTTTTCTCCCTGGGCCTCTGCTGAAAATGGACCTACGTCCAGTCGGACACTCCCGGTAAACAAATTAAAATAAATAAATAAATAAATAAATTTCATTCACATGCCAATGAAATATTAATCTTGTTGTTGTTCTTTCAGCTTTTCCCAGTTAGGGGTCGCCACAGCAGAACTCCGGTCCACTGATTGGCAGTAGATTTTTATGATGCCGAGGTGCCAGCCCAACGCCCAACCTTCAATGAAGGCACGCCTATTCATGCATATCTTTCGAACACCCCTCATGTACACCAAAATCGTTATATTCCTCTATGTTTATCAATATGTCATGATTTATGGGCTATAGCATATGGATAGTTTCTATTATTTCCTCACATGTGTAGGACCATGCATTTCTTCATATTAAAATCTATCCTGTATTCCACAGTCTAAGAACAGAGTTTAATTAAGCAAGTGTCCATGTTGTTATGGTCCTGTACTGATGCTATATTTCCTCCTATTTTTGTATCATCAGCACCTTTCTAGACCCTGCATTTATCTGTAACTCTCATGTTATATTAAAAATAAAATAATAAAAAGCATTGGTCTCTGCACTGTGCCCCGTGGGATTCCACCATCAGTACTGAATAGTCTTGCTTCATACGTTGTTATCTTAACAACTGATAATCTGCCAGCCAACCATCTTATAGTCCTACATCTAATAATACTATTCACTTCTCACCTTTCCGTTACTTGTAGAATTGTATCCTGTGGTAATGGTTTCAAAAGCTTTTGCTTAATCCTTTAAATGTAACATCTATTGATATTCCACTTTCCTAAGCTAGGATTATAAAAATTAATCTAATTTGTAGTACAGGATCACCCCTGTCTAAATCCATGCTGATTAATGTCCTCAACCCCCTTCTTATTGTAAGAAGCAGGTGCAATACCACTCCCTCGAAGACCTTTCCTAAACTACATTAAGCTAAAGGTCTATAGTCTGATGCTTAATTTGCATCTCCTTCATTGTGAATTGAAATAATTTTCAATTTCTCAAGACTGAGGTTACAAACTTTGTTGTAATAATTGTTGAAATAAATATGAGTTCTTAGCAATATTACTTCTAATATTGTGTAGGAGAAATAGGCCATCTGGCCTGGCTGAACAATTAGCTCTTATTATACTCAAAACGTTTTCACCATCTCTCTTATTATTAGAGGACTCACTCTTCATCCTCCTCTCTATTTTTTTCCAACTTCTCTCTTTGTTTTGCTTAACAAACAGATCTTCAAAGACAATTATTATCTATACTAGATCATGTGAACATAAACTATTGCCTGTTTTCATTAATACAATCTTATTTATATCTGTATTATAATTTCTTATATGTTTGTAAAACATCTAATTATCTTTCACCTTTGTAGGTAAATTGGTTTCTTACTCTTTTTTTTTTCTCACTGTTTAACTTAACATTTGTGTCACCATTCTATACTGAATTGTGTTTTTCTCTGCTGGTTTATCCCTTTGTTTTCTCGAACAGTAGTTCTTCATGTTATATAATTTTTCTGTCCCTTTGTTTCATTAAATGTATGTTAGACAGCATAGCTATTTTGTCAGCTTTTGCTTCAGGTACATATTTTCCTACAAAGTGATATATTATATTCACAAACATTTCACATTTTTGCTTCAGCACCCCATTTTACGCTTCCATGCCCCTTTTCTATTCAATTAAATATTTACTTATTGCTTAATATTATTATACAATCATTTTTATCCTAATATTGTAAGGTTTCATATTTTTTCTTGTCATCTGTTTAACTCTGATAAGGTCATAGCTCCCTAAAGGTTTTGTGCTTTCAATATAATAAACAACATTTTCTTTTCTTCATAGTACAACATCCAGTAAATTATTTTTGGACCAAATGTAACACATTGGAAATAACCAGTTTTTGTAATATGAATGGTATGCTTTTATCTAGATATTTATGAGAACTCATATAGTAACATGTGGGTCATTTACAGGTTACCAGTTCTTATCCTTCTATTATTACCTACCAAGTTATCCAAAAATTTGAATGAACTGTTGTTGGTACTTTATATTTGGAGTTGGTCTTCTGCATAAACCTAATATATAAATCAGGTAAGGTGTTATCATAAGTTTAGTGCATGTCATTTCTGTATCCATGTCACCCATAATTTGTATAGTCTGACAATTGTTTTTCTCACTTTTTATAAATCAAAATTGCTGCACCCCAAGTGTCAGTCCAGTGTTTATGATAACATTCATAATATAGAGTTAATATTATTTTACTGTATCTCTGAACTAGTACCCACAGAAACGTCATCAGCTTTCAAAAATCTTCCAGCTCAGGCAAATTGTTCAGACTTCTAGCTTTAGCAACAAAACAGTTTAACTGTATTATATTTTTAATCTAGGTCTTTATATCTTTTCTGGAGCTGGTTCTCAAAAATATTTATATATTTAGTGGGTAAATTGTCATAGAATCTATTTCCTACATGTTTCAGAAATGTTCTCTCCGTAACAAGACACCCCCCCCCCACATATGGTATATTTTGTGCCAGTGCTGTTCTCCTTGTTCCACTGTTTATAGTACTAGGGTTTATAGATTACCATTGGTATAACACACCAGTAATGATATATTGACAAATCTCACTTTTACATCCTTATCCACCCAAACTTTCATAATTTTTACACCCTATTTCAAAATGCTCTCCTTTTATATGTGCTCTAAGTCATTCTTTTCAGTTACACTTAATATCACTTTAATTCTTTTTTTTTTTTTTGGATTCAACACAGTTCCTTTAACACTTTCTTATGTTTCTTAATCTTGCTCCTTTCAAGCAGGAACATTTAGTTAGATCACTTCTACCCTTTGTTAATAAGCTACTCGCTCCCTTTAGCACTGAATTACCTATAAGAAGCATTTCATTTCTTTGTATGTTCTGTTTTTGGCCCTTTACTTATGGTAGTACTTCATACTTTACCTTGAAATATCCTGAACTGTTAACAGGCATCTGAACTCCAAAATTTCAGAAATGCTACTTACCTTAATGAGTTCTTTCTTTGTATCCTTCTATTTGCGCCTAATTTGAAAAGTTTCTTGCTTTGTTCTCCAATATTTTTACTCCCTTCACCAGGCTGAAGTCTGTATTTTCTATTGTTCTATTTGTATTTTTAGTCTGGCCATCTTGGTTTAAGTTTTCTACCTGTACTACCTCTACAAACTCATTTGTTATCCTACTATGATCTGGTCATTCCATGTGATGCACAATTTGCCTTTTATAACATTTAGATACTCAGCTACAATAACTCATTCCCTCCTGTACAGCTCATTTGAGTGTGACCTTTAACTCCCAGTGGGTGTGGCTTGAACCTTTAAAAAAATGAAGTTATCACCTTACAGTTCTGACAAATACTCACTGACAGAGGCCAAATATCAACACATTTGTATTTGTCATCATGTACGCTTCAATATAAAATATTCTGATACCTTGTATGTAGCATGGTTTTGGAATTATTACTGCAAATATGAACACCCAATATACAGGTGCAGTAGGAGGTAACTGCGAAAATACCTAGAGGCGCACTCAGCTGTAATGAGTTTCCCCTTTTCTGTCCTCTCTCCCTCATTCATTTTCACCATACTTACTTCCGTTACATTTAATGCCATCATACTCCAAATTTACTTAAAAGCACTTTTTTATGCTACAGTTTGAATTCATATAATTTTATACCATTTTAATAAATAACATTTTCATGCAAGTCAGCATAATTTCCCATGTTATTTCTGTCATCTGTTAATATTTTGCATTGTTTTAGGTAACCTTATTCTTTCAAGTTTTCACAGCAAAACTCACCCACTTTATTTTTGTAGCATGAAACCTCCCCAGTACTTTGTCACTTAACTTTCTACTACCCTTTTCCTTTCCTGCCTTTCTTCTCTTATGATACTATAAGTCAGTGGTGCACAACGTTTTTGTAGGGCGGGCCACTACACAAATTCTTAATGCATCTGCATGCCACCTCAAAACATAGTAAGTTGTTACGATTTCTGACAGGCCAGGTAAGGAAAAAATGGTGTTCACACTAAGTGAAGACCCCAAAAAAAAAAAAAAAAGGTTTGCATTAAACACAAGTAGCTCCGTGTTTGGTGATTTTTGATTGGCTGGTATACGAGTCAATCAAAAAATCGCACAGTGGACTCTCTTCTGCTCAATGCGGAACATCAGGCAGTATCTCCATTTTGCAATTTTTTTTAATTTCTTCCAATAAAAAAACAAAAACCAAAGAGGAGGCTGTTTCGCCAGGATTTTAACTGGGATCAGGCTGCTGATCCTGGGACAGTACCGCTCAAATAGGGACGTCTGGCAAACCTGGGTACAGGTGACTTGCATTTTTACTTAAGACAGCAGTCATGAAATTGCCTGTTTTCTACATCAACTTTGCATTTAACTTTATTCTGGCTTGCAGCCATGACTTATTACAAACTCTTGCAGAAACTTACTACTGTTTACAGACTATAAGTTATAAACAAGAAAGCATAGTTACTTCCCTGGCTAAAATTAGAGGTGTGCGCAACTGCAGTCAATTAGCTAAGTAAGCACGTGCTGGAAAGTTTGCATGACTGGAGTAAGGCATAGTATTTTTTCACCTTTTTTAAAATTTTTTGGTTACTCTTTGGCATTGCGTGGAGGGCCAGATTTGGCACCCGGGCCAGATGTTGTGCACCACTGCTATAAGTATTATGACTTTTTCAATTATTAATGCAAACACTAGGAGCTAAGGTACTAGTGCATTAACTTATATCACCTTCCTCACCTGTTCATAACTTTTCTGCATATCATGCAGGTGCAAAGATGTGCAAAGTGCGTCTTTACATCTTCATGTCTATAAAACAGGACTGCATCTCTGAAAATGGGCTTACTACACAACCACTGTAACTGTAAAATACACTAACAACAAGCCTGTTGCCATACAAGGGCTGCTATTTATAGCGCTTGAGGATCCTTCTCAACAGACGTCCCTTGCAGAAATGTGATATAAACATCCAAACAAAGAGTTAAAGTTTAAAAAAAATTCTATTTGCATTTAAAATAGTGTTTCTTCACCAAAGCTGGGCTTAATACACTGTCAGTGTAAAATTCACTCTGGCAGCTGTTTTGGCATTAAGGATGAGAGTGTGCGGAAATGTTGGCTGGTTAATGTTAGAGTAAGTGCTGGGGAAGAGGATAAATTTCAGGAGCCTGGCATGAATGATCATTGTAAAGTATGCCCTCTATACTAAACTGTGTTGGGGCACATCTCATATTCTCTATATAGAGAAATCTAATCTGTATACAGGGAACTGTCTGCCCTTTCTCAGTGACAGCACTTTACTTAACAGGATTTGACAAGCACAATAAGCCAATGGGTGAGAGATTCATCAAGACGAAACTCAACTAAAAGTCTAATAACATATTGTCAAGTTCCCTCAGGATACACGTTACAACTGTTGCAATACTGGTTGCTTACTTCCTTGTCTTACAATGAAAATAATTTTAATATTATGTAACTAAGTGAGATGTTGACCCAGTCACTTCCTGTGTGATCTTACTATGGGCATACACATCATTTCCTAAGTATAGTCACCTCTCTGATATTTATTGTGATTATTATAAACTTGTCATGAGTACATTATATTAAGGGTCTTAAAAATTATGACGTAAGTGATGCTTTAAAATAAATTGAGATCACCAGTAACTTATTACAAGTTAAAGTATTTATTAATTTACAGCAATTTTTAGACATGTGTATATGCTTTCACAGTCTTCAACTGTCTAATCATCTTTTCCAGTGGTCAGCTCTGCAAACTTATGTGCCTTTTAGGTATTGTTATCTGAATATTTGCAGTAATTGACTGCATGATATCTTAGTGCCTAGGATATGCAGTCCATATTACTGTAAACCTTTTATATTGTTTTGTATGCACCTGGGCATTTAATCAGATTACGTCCTTTTGGATCTTTGTGACCCTTCATAATTTTAGTGGTTGAACTAGTGAGTTGAACATACTTTTGACATCTACAGCTGTTCTGACCCCTATTTGCAGTCCTCTCACTGCACTTGAAAAAATTTGTGTTTTTTTGTTAAAACGTTATCCTCTTCAGAACTGAGCAACCTAGCTGTTAAAATTTCTGTTATAACATCATGGATTAATTTAGTTGATTTTTAATGGCTGGCTTGCTTAAAAATCCATATTTATTTGAGTGTAGCAAGTGTAACATGTTTACCAAGCATGGTGTGGGCTTCATATTGGGATGTATCTTAACTGTTTTTGCCTAGCTAATGTGAACTATAACCATGGACAGAAAAGTATATAAAAAAGAGGTCATAGCCTGTCTGTCTTTTCTGCAAGCAGTTTATTTTTTCCTGCAAGACTGGGCTTTGGGAAGTTATCAATGTAACATCCAACAGTGACGTAGACGGGGAGCTGAGGCCAGTTAAAAGACTTATGAGTGCGGTCATCGTTTTCATGGTTATGTCATCCTACTGTAGTTTGCTTCCTTCCTATGCACCTGTAAACACTTAAGTAAAGCCGCTTACATGAAAACCGCATAAGCTCTTTTGTGATTGTCTACTATAGGCTAGCACCAAGATATATAATTTTAATACACTAGTGATAAATTACTATAAGGTTGCCATCTTTAAAAATAACTGTACAAACCTACAGGCATGACTCTGCAAACCTGTGAGTTAAGACTTGTTTAGCTCTGTGGTGAACCCCAAAATGTTGCTTACAAAGTGGTAGTTCTTTAAATTATATTAAATTCCATGGCTAAATTGGTAAACATTACTTGACTAGCAAAAGTAGGTTAAAGTATCTACAGCACAGTAATGTGACCAATAATGTGACTCGACAATTATCAACTAGACTGCAGTGTCTTACATACAGAGACACAAAGTCTAAAATACGAGGATCTACATGCAGAAATGACAGCAATGTGGAAGAAAAGCTATCCAGACAGTTCCAATAGTAGTAGGAGCAAGGGATTTGATAAAGAAGAATTTATAGTCATATTTAAATAATGCTACTGATACATGTAAATCCATACAAATTACAGAAGGAGTCAGTTCTGGGCACATTGCAGGTGCTGCAAAGAGCACTTTTAGCTAACATCAAAGATTGAAAGAATATTAATTTCATGTACTTTATTCATACCTTTACTTAGGAATGGGGTCCATTCATGTCATGCTATTAGAAATCTAAAACAACTGGAGAAATTAAAGTGAGAGGAAAAATCTAGCACTATAATAAAAGTATACAGTGTACCATTTACTGTGCAAAACATTAATGCAGGTGTAAATTAACGCACGGAAGGGGAGCTAGACATATGGGACTGAATGGCGTGTATGATTTCTTACAATGTTCCTCTCCTATGAGACTGCAAAGGATCAACCCCTTCCTACAGTCAAAAGAATGTCAGCAACATCGCCCCTTACAAACATTCCTTCCATTAGCTCCTAATACATAGTCTATCCCCATTCAGATATAAGCTATTTTTAAACATTTTAGGTAATAAACTAAAGATGCAATTTCTTCTTATTCCTCCTTTTTTGGAGTCTGATTGATTTCTTTTCCCAAATGCTTCTGACAGATCAACAGTCTACACCCGGTCTCTTCTTTAGTACAATTGTGTTTTAATTACTAAACACTCCTCATTTCCTGATGACTAACTAGATCATAAAACATAATTCTCAATATACTGATTGGTACAATATTATGTCTTAAGAGCAATTTGTTTTGTATTGCTTCTGTAAGGCAGGTTATGTCGTTGGTGGTCTAGTAGTTATCTGGGGGTTACACGTTGCTGTGTGTGTGTGTGTGTGTGTGTGTGTGTGTGTGTGTGTGTGTGTGTGTGTGTGTGTGTGTGTGTGTCTGTGTGTGTGTATGTTAATGGATCTACTTTGGAAGCTCGAACTTTCAAAACTTTGAACTTCATATGGTTGAGACCATAACAATGAAGTTTTGAAAGTTCAAAACTTCAATAAAAAAATAAAAACTTTTTTTTATATTTATGCAGGGGGGAAGCCCACCTATGCCCCCCACCTCCTGCTAATTAAATATACCAACTCTGAGATCGCACTACAGTGAAGAGAATAGTAAATATCCTGTTCTGTGCTGCACAGCGATCTCTATTTAAACCATTCGAAGTTTCAAACGTTATGGTCTCAACCATATGAAGTTCGAAGTTTTGAAACTTTGAGCTTCCAAAGTAGATCCATGTTTATATAAATATATATATATATATATATATATATATATATAAATATATATATATATATATATACAAACATGGAAGCAAAGTGGTGACTGGAAACCACGGAAACAATTTTCATTATAACTCTCATGATTTCATATAATGATAAGGAAATAGCTGTAAACCAGTTCCGTTGTTTGAGTTGCTTAGAGTGAGTCTAAGCATGATGCATAAAATAATGTCTCACAGTTCTGTCACTGGAGTTTTCTGGAGTAGACAGTTTGATCATTTCTGTATATGACAGGGAGCCACACTATTAAAATGACAGAAGCACAATTGAAACAGATAAACACAATTTGTTCTGTTACTTGCCCCTTTTGGTACATAATTGTGTTTTCATTTTCTTGCAAAAATGTTTTCAATTAACAATTAAGTAATAACATTGACAACTGTTAAAATATTCTCCAAGTCACCTCTGAAAAGTGGCATTTAATCCAAGTGGATTTACCCAGTCAGTACACAGATAAACAGCGTGTTTATTTTTATTACATAATTTGAGTCTTTTATACAAAGTGGACCTGTAGAGGGATATGAAACCAGGATAAATAGATGTACTATGTAATATTTATCTTCCTGGAGAATCCTGTCATCATGCATCACACAGCAGTATTTTGGAGTCAAAACAAAGTAGTATGTATTTTATAAGATGGAAACAGCAGATTAATCTGGAAGCTTCATGTGTTTTACTGCTACAAAAGGTATACTTGGAGTGCCTTTAATGTTTCTTCTTTTGACGTCAAAGTGGTAATGGACCAGTTAAATATCTAATGATAGTCATAATAGTGACATATCACACCTCCATTTTCACTATGAAAATAGAACTTTCAAGTGTAAAATGCAGATGAAACTGTAAAAAATGTGGAACAGCCTGATTTAAAACTATGTAACATTTCTGGTTTATTATTGTAGATCAGTGTGTATATTGTACCTAGTCAGCCACTGTAGTCAGAGAGCACGTGCATATAATTGACTGAGCACGTGCAAGATCAGTGCCATTTTTATAGTCATTCAGAGTGAGTGTGAACTTGAATGGAGATGTACGTGTGAATGTGTTTGAAGTAATGACTAAGTTGGTAAATATACGAATTTCAAAGTATATATATTCCAGTTACAGCTCCTGACATGTGCTTAAATGAATTTAGCCCATCTCATGCCTCAGTCTCTCATTTTAATACATGAGGCATGTGACCTGGTGTCAGAATGAGATCCAAAGTAGAAGCAGTTCACAAACCATGAGGAACACAGTTAGAAGTGGAGCAATATCCAGGACTGAACTTGCAAACAGGTCAGCGGTTATTCGAAGGTACTTAAATTTGTTTCAAATTATTTTCAGTCGCCAAATGTAGCATAGCATTCAAAGTGTTCAAAATAATTTCTGAGATATTTGAAATGTCATAAATAGCAACATAATGATTAAAGTATTTGAAATAATCTCTCAAGTGTTTAAAATGTTTGAAAAGGCTAAAATGTCCAGTTTTTTCACAATGTACGACTTTTTCGCAGTCACTAATTTTTTTCGAAGTGCCCAGAGTGTTCAAGATATTTGCAGTGTTACAGCATTTTCAGAGAGATTGTTGTTTAGAGCAAAATTACAAGTACCAGGACTATGTTTATGTTTAAAAGCAATTTGTTGTTATGGCAGAGGGATTTCGCAAATCTAAACCCCTGGTGTTTGCTAATAATATTGTTGAGAACTGGTGATTGTTTGAGCAAGAATATTATATTTTCATACATGCTGCATTTACTGATAAAGACACACATACAAAAGCATTTATACTCCTCAATTTAGCTGTCTCAGAAGCCATTGAGTGAAAACGTTCATTTGTGTATGCACCTGCCATGTATGAAGGGGAGGGGGAGAACCACCATATTGTGATACAGGCTGAAATGCGGGAAGACCCTGAGTGCTTAAAATGTAAATTTAGAGAAATGTGTAACCCTCAAATGAATATTACAATGCTAAGGCATACATTTTACACAAGAAATCAAAAACCTGGTGAAACTATTGTAGCATATATTACCGACTTAAGAAATAAAGAAAAACGTGCAGATTTGGTGATCTAAGAGATGAGTTGATAAAAGACCGTCTTGTATGTGGTGCTAATAATGATGCAGTGTGAAAGATTTTACTTTGTTTGCAGTGTCTGCTAGTGCGAATGTTGATAGTATACAGCAGAAAGTTAAGATGAAAAAGAAATAAAAAATGAAGGACGTGGTAGCCAACCTCATTGCCAACTGTCCCACTTGTGGAAGTAGTCATGAACCTAAATCGGAAAAGTGTTTTGCTTTCAGTCAGTAATGTTATAAAAGTAAGAAGTGGAATCATTTCAAAAGGCGTTGGTCTATCTTCCTCCTAACTTCAGTGGTTTTCTAGCTACCTAGCTGAGTGGCAGCAAAATGGCAGAGCTCTATCTTTCCACATCACAGCTCCCCCACAGGTGTACCTCAAGGATCCATCCTAGGCCCATTGCTATTTAATGTCTTCATCAATAACTTACATACATCCTTCTGTGAAGGCACTCTAATCCAATATGCAGATGACTCCACTATCATCTACGTATCAGACACATTAACTCACCTACAGCACATAACACAACAAGCTTTCTCTTCCATAGAAACATGGCTCTCTAATGCTGAACTCCTATTGAACCCCCAAAAAACAGAGGTCCTTCTCTTCATCCACAAACCCCATAGTTCCAAAAAACAAACTTCAAGATCTTTTCAGCTAACAATACTGAAACTGAGTTGGTTCAGCATACCAAACTACTAGGTGCCACAACTGATGATAATCTCAAGTTTGACCTACACATATTAAACATTATAACCCCCCCCACCAAAACTAGGTATGCTATATAGGAATAAAAACTTCCTCACAGCAGCTACCAAAATTACCCTGGCCAAAGCCTACTTCTTGGCCTCACTGTTATATGGGGCCCCAATTCAAACTAATTACAGACCTCCTTAAGAAAAAGACTAGAAAACTGCTACAACAAAATTGCTAAATTTGCCATAAACGCACCCCCTCTAACTCATCACTGTAAAGGCCTACATTCCCTAAGATGGCTTTACCTTCTCCTCCACCTCTAGTACATACAAATTATTGCAGTATGCAAAACCATCCACAGCCCACTAGCTTGTCCTGCTCTTAGCCATTAATCAACTTTCATATCCCAAATAAACATCTCATATCTGAAGACAAACATCTCCTCACAAATTATAAATCTAACAAAACCCCAGGCCTAAGCCTTTACTCCTGCTCTGTGGGAAAAGTAAGGAACCCCCTTCTTTAACTATCAAACCTGCTACTAACCTGCTCTCCTTCAAAACCTCTATAAAAGAATACTTCAACAAAGCTTGGATTTGCTCCTGTATGAGCCTAGGTTGAGGTACCTTTTTCTACCTCTACTCTCTCTATCCCCATTACTTACTTACCCTACCCTCTCTTCCTCTACACATACTCCCCTGAGGTTACACTCATACCTTCTCCACATCTATTCCTACTATCCCCCCTATCACCCCCTACCCTTCTCTACTCATACTATCCCTCGCCTTCACCAATATAATTTGTTACCATATTTCATGACCTCTAGAATATTAATAATTGTTATGATAATCATCTATTATGTAAATAATGCTGCATCCTCCTATTATCAGGCTTTCCATATAATTTATGATTGAACACTATTATGTGTGTTGAGTTTTTATTCTTACAAACTAATGTGTAGTTTTTTCAAATGTTGTGCTTGAATGTCATGACTTTATTATGTCTTTCTAGTTTTCATCCTATTAACCATATGTATCTGGATGTATCTCCCCGGGCTTCTGCTGAAAATGGGTACCTCATGACCCAGTCGGACTTTCCTGGTAAACAAATGCCAAATAAATAAATATAAAACACTGTATATTTATATAGTTTTCATCTTTCTCTTTATACTTTCTAACTTTGATATTCTCTACTGTGCAGATTTTGTAACCTTTGACATACCATTCTCTATCCTATGTATATCTTTTGTTCATTGCATTGCATTTCGATATTTGTTTACAAATATGTACAAAATGTTTACCAACTTTGGGAAACTGTTTAGTTTTTTTAACTTTCTGTACCTTTTCTGGACTTGCAAGCTTGGCCAGTGGCTGTAATGGTCCTCTTTTGGATCAATTCATGACACCAGTTAACAAATAAACAGATAGTTCCTCCATTCATACAGGCATATGTACGTATATACGTACATACGTACATAAATAAATAAATCAAATCCCATTCCAAACACATGCATCTGGACCATTTCTCCCTGCACCTCTGCTGAAAATAGGCTCTGTCCTAGTCGGAATTTCCCGGTCAACAAATGTTAAATAAATAAAATAAATAAATTATATCTGGCCGGCATCCTTTCTGTATTGCAAAATTTCTTATATGCAGACAGAAGTTTGTCTCATCTGTTTGCATATCATATCCTCAAGTTCCTCATCCTACCTTTGCAGGTCTTCCATATTGTTCTGTGGACTTAGGTTATGTGCTTGCTTTCCCTTTTGACTTTCAGTAGTTACAGTCTCACAATCTCAACCTACCTGTCTTTCCCCATATTTCACCACTTTCATTCCTTTAATCATCCTGGTTGTCTTCCTTTGTACCATCAGGAAGTCTAGTGTCTGGAGTGACATATCCATTTTATGGTCTACTGGACAATCAACCCCTGCTCACAAGGCCCAACATCTCCTGCCTTATGTGGGTTCCAGACAGATTTACTTGGGTTTTACCAATTGTTGTAATAGTCTCTGAAATCATTTGAATGTTCTCTGTCTCTCCAGATCTACAGAAAAAGGTCTTTATTTGTGGGAAAATTACAACATAAGTATACTAGTCTGTCTATAATATATAGTAAAACATTTATTTATACAGCAGTCATATTCATGGTAAAAGACTGCATTTTTCTAAACCAAAGTCTTGTTTAGAATGGTGCTCTGATGATCTCATTGAATTTAACAGTTTTTAACACTGCTGTGAATTGTGATTAGATTCTTGGGAATGTTTGATGATCTGATTGAATTTAACTGTAACACTGATGTGAATTGTGATTAGATTCTTGGGAATGTTTGATGATCTGATTGAATTTAACTGTAACACTGCTGTGAATTGTGATTAGATTCTTGGGAATGTTTGATGATCTGATTGAATTTAACTGTAACACTGCTGTGAATTGTGATTAGATTCTTGGGAACGTTTGCCTTGGCCTTCTTTCTTCTACTTTGGATACTATGTTTCATTTTAACAGTGATTAATATGTGAGTATTTTTCCTTTTTTTCTTTCTTAATACCTTCAGGTGACACCCAAATGTTTGTTCGCATGTGACTGTGTTTTGCAGAGTTCATAATCGTGTATTTCTGGATGTTTAACTACATCAGACTGACCAGGCGACATGACCGTCCATAGCATCCTAAAGCTTTGCAACCCCTCTTCATCCAAAGCTTCTTACCTACCTTAACATTAACAAGCTTGTCTTCTTCCTTTTATTTGTTACGTCCAAGATAAAAATAATTAAAGTCATTAGGTATTCAGCTAATCCATGATGCTGTCCATCTAAGAGATTTGAGAACAACTACTCAATACATCACCTGCCACATTTGTAAATCTTTCCTGCCACAAATTTCATCTAGCTAAGGTACCAGCACAAAAACTTACATGAAAGACATCTTCATTTAGACAGTTTTTCCTGTTTCATCTAGTCACTTTTCACACTGCCATTATGCATTGTATCTGTTACTGCTACTTTTACTTTTATATGCATATTTTGCTGGCATCTAAATGTTTTTACTGTTAACTACATAAATGTAGTGGTGTAGGAAGGATTAAAACATGACCAAGGGTTAATATTTCTCAGTGGTCTGCCCTCACCCCCATCTGTGTCTAGTCTGATTGCATTCGGTGCTCAAAGATAGTGTGGCAACTATCTTATGCATACTCTGTGGTCGCTACTTCTACCAGTTGATATTACAACCCATCAGAGTGTCAATATTTAACAAACATGGTGGCAATTCTCTTGCATCAGCCCATTATCGGTAAACAACATACTTCCATAGCAGCACATCAATCACAGCACATTACTACACCCATAATGTTTGCTGAGGCTGTAAAGAAAAAACTGCCAACGCCTGCTAGAGCTCACTGTAAAATATCTCAGTCCCCAGCACACAAGGCAACAGCTACTCCTTTTCCACTCACATAAATTTGAAATCCAAAAAACTCACACAGGAGTCATTAGGAAAGCTGGCCTAAGCCTATTAGGCCCATTAAGCCCACTAAGTCTGCTTTCATACAGAGAAATGTTTTAGTCATAGGTGACTCTATAGTTAAGCATACAACCTCCATGCTTATTAAGCTGCTAGTCTGGTGCCACGATCTGTGATGTTATAAGGGCCCTAAGGTCCCTTAAGCCAGACAAGTATGACTATGACCTAGTGGTGTCCCATTGGGAGTGAATTACCTGAGACGCTGCACCCGGGGGGACATTCAGAGAAGACACTGGTCTTCAATAGTATCTTGCCTCCACCAATAATGATGCCTAGATTCAAAGACAAGATAATTGGCTTTATTAATTGGCTAGGTAGTTGGTGTCATTCTAAGGGGACACAGAGTGTGTCAGCCTGAGATGATATATATTTTACAGTTGTCAGACCAGGGCTTTTGCATACTGGCTAAAGCTTTTGTTGCCCTCATTGTGTCTTTTTAGGCAGAGTCCCCCTACTGGACATTCCTAGATAGAAAATTCCAACTCAAATTTGGACATCAAGGTGGCACTACTCCTTCTTAGGAGTATAAACAGAGAGGTGCCAGAACTTGAGGCCCTCCTGCAACTTTAATGCATTCATATTTGCATAGTTACTGACAGAAGGTTACAGTGTAATGAGAGCACTCCATCTATAACAAGGTTTAAGCTCCTATCATGCCTTCAGACCTTCAGGAAGCTGAGAGGAGAGTATCTGTATTTGTTAGAAACACCATTACTTCACATCAAATTACCCATAGCCCTAATATGGAGCTCAGGAAGATCCAAATCACTATTATCAAATCCAAATTTTACTTCATTGCTAGGTACAGGCCCCATCAAAATCACCCTATGATCACAAAAATAACTTCTATAGCATTACTGCATTAAATATCAAACCAAAAACCTTTTTACTAGAGGACGTCAATTACCCAAGCATTGACTGGCACACTTACATGTCTAAAATAAGTACACTAAGAGCTTTCAGGACTATTAATAGCAATGCACCAGAGCAAATTGAAATGTGCCTTCTGGAGGCTCTAAAATCCTTAATCTTGGCCTTAGCAACCTATAGCTCCTCTCTGCACCCCACCCTACATTTCATCATGCATGTTGAAGTCTAACCATGGATCAGTCATCTTCTCTGCCACATTTAGTGCTACCACCCCAACATTAATTTAGACCATCTTTCAGGACTTCTCCAAGACAAACCTACACCAGTTTGTAGTAGACCTATGCAAAATTTCAATCAATCCCTTGCAAATGGACCCAACTGAGAGGGCTGCTACACTGTGTTATCAATGTTGCTAACACTGAAATGGTTGCATAGAAAAGTCAGTACCCATCCATCCTGATTATAATGGTAAATACTGGAATAAATATCTCTGGTGGAACTTCTGTATTAATAAACTGTATATCGAAAGAAGGAAAATATTCAAAGTTGCAAGGAACCCCCATTTCCCTGCCTCAAGTCTACATTGATACAACGCAGGAAGAAACGTAAATAAATTAGAAAATGTAAATCAGGGTATGAACTTAAGGTTGTTATGGATTTCCAAAGGAAACTACAAATCTTTTTCAGTTATATCAGAATATTAATATTCTGCCTAAAATTATTGTGCTAGTTATCATATTCTTAGCTTGTCTTATTTTTTCCAAAGCCCACTAACTTCTTCTTCTTCTTTTGGCTTTTCCCAGTTAGGGGTCGCCACAGCGGATCATCTGTCTGCTCATGACTGGCAGTGGAGTTTTACGGTGTCAAGTTGCCAGCCCGGCGCCCAACCTTCCACAGAAGGCACACACACGCACACACTCATACCCAGGGCCAATTTAGAGTGTCCAGTCCACCTACTGCATGTCTTTGGGATGAAACTGGAGCACCCGGAGGAAACCCACGCGACCCCAGGGAGGACATGCAGACTCCGCACAGAAGGCACCCCAGTCGAGAATCGAACTGGAGAACCTCTTGCTGTGAGGTGACAACACTAACCGCTGCACCATCATGGCCGCCCAGCCCACTAACTTCAGTTTCATATTAAATCCACTGCACCGAGCTCATACATAACAATATCACCCATTTTTGACTCCAAGGATATAGCTAACATGTTAGCAAATAGGTTTAGTTATAACTTCCCTTCCTACCCATATTGTTGTCTGCGCTATTCCTGGGAATTCAGTTTCCCCTGTAATCATTTTGAAAGAAGCCATACAATCCTCATCAAAGACTAAAAATAATGCTTCCATGGGATCAGATAACATACCAGGCTGTATTGTCATCAGTGCCAAGAATGCACTATGCGTGCCTCTACTGAAAATGTTCTGTCTCAGGCTATCTACAAGGTTTGTCCCTGATGCTCAGAGAACAGCCACTGTGACTCTTCTACACAAGGCTGACCCCTCTACAGACCCACGTAATTACAGACCCATTAGCCTCACCAGCCTTATTTTCAAAGTTGTGGAATGTATCATAGCAGAACTCGTTTATATAGACATAGTCAAATTAACATATTCTATTTGGACGGTGCAGTGGTGCAGCATTTTGCATTGTCATCTCATAGCAAGAGGTTCTCATGTTCAATTCTCAGCTGGGGTGCCTTCTGTGCAGAGTCTGCATGTCCTCCCTGTGTTCATGTGGGTTTCCTCTGGGGTACTCTGGTTTCCTCCCATGTTACAAAGACATCCATCTGGACTGTTTCTCCCTGGGCCTCCGCTGAAAATTGGCTCATTCCAAGTTGGACTTTCCAGGTAAACAAATGTTAAATAAATAAAGGAATTAATAACTAAATAAATAAACATATCAAGAGCCTGATCAGTCTATTTTCATGAAGGGCAGTTTCTATCTCTTGAACCTATAGTGATCTGCTTTGAAAGGTTTACAAGTGCTGTGGGCAGTGGTCATTCAGTACCCACAACATATCTCATAATCTTACATTAACAACCTGTAGTTTACTTTCTATGTATTTTTTAAATGTTCGTCAAAAAGGACTATGTTGAATATTTTGTGCGGAATTACAGAAACTAGCTGGTTTTGTTTTTACTATTGTTTAAATGGACCTCTGAAGAACCACATGAATATTCCTGAACAGAACTTCAGAAACTGCCTTGCTTTTATTATGCTGCAAGCCTTCTGTATCAAAATGTTTTTTATATTTGAATGATTTTGTATCAAAAGATGTACTATGTGGAGCTTTTCTCCCTAGACCTCCACTTAAAATGGGTAAATACTGCCCGGTTGGACTTTCCTGGTAAACAAAGGTAAAATAAACAAATAAATACTTATGTGGATAGATGTTTCTCATTCCATCATCAGGATTCCACTGCAGTCAGGAAATCTTTCTATTTGGCCCAGTTAATTTCCTAGGGAATATATTCAAGATTCAAACAAGTTATTCTACCAATGTACTCTTCCCTTATCAGACCCTTCGATTAATAAAATGTCCCTTTGGTATATACAAATCCATGCATATCACTCAACTGGAAAGGCCTCGGTGATTTTCTAACCAAGAAAATTCAAAGTCTTAAACCCTTCAGCTACCTTGATAGATTAGCGTGACTGTCTTTATACTTAACATCCTACAGGTTGCTGCAAGGTTACCTCTGTCTCACTTATCAAGAAATAAAAGACCCTGTCCTATTTGACCTCCTATTTGTTTACAAAAGTAACACCTGCATTAAGTTCTTAAATCTATACCAACAAATAAGCTAGATAAATGCTAGTCGTTGATACCTAATCTGTATGTTCTACATTAATTAGTGAAATAAAAAGATGTGGACCAGGTGATTCTTACATTTCATTAACTTCCATTTGTCTGGCCACATCCTTTGAAATATACCATGACAATGTTTCTCTTCTGTCTAATTTTGCTGAGCTGTTTATCATATTCTTAGTTTTAGTTCATATGTGCTTGAAAATGACAGGGGATGAACTTTTTTGGATGGAGGAGAGTTCCATCCATAGCATTATGAACCGGTTTGTCCAAGATTTTCAGTGGAGACCCGAGGAGAAAAGCTCCAGTAGTACATTTTAAACAAGTACAATTTTAAACAATATTGATATAATAAAGCTCCAGTAGTACATTTTAAACAAGTACAATTTTAAACAATATTGATATAATAGCAGTTATATCAAAAAGATTCACATATGTTGGGTTACATGCATAAAGTTAAAGTTGCATTAAAAAGAAGCTAAGTAACAATTTTACATTGATATAGTTCAGTAGGTCAACAATAAAAATGTTTTGTTTGTATAAAATTATGCAAATGCATAGTAGACACATTGGAGAGAGAGGTGTAATGAGGTACTAAGTATGGTCGGCACAGTGGTGCAGCGGTTAACGTTGTCACCTCACAGCAAGAGGTTCTCTGGTTCAATTCTCGGCTGGGGTGCCTTCTGTGTGGAGTTTGCATGTTCTTCCTGTGTTCACGTGAGTTTCCTCCGGGTACTCCGGTTTCCTCCCACATTCCAAAGACATGCATCTGGAGTGTTTCTCCCCGGGCCTCCACTGAAAACAGGCTCTGTGGAACCTAGTCGGACATTCCTGGTCAACGAATGTTAAATAAAATAAAAAATAAAATGGTCCTTTTGAGGGTACATAAAGGTAATGAAGACTTGGGAGGGTGGCCTAATTGTTAAGGTGTTTGCCTTATAAACACAAGGTGCAGGGTTTGAGTCTCACAAGGGATAATTGGCTAAGCTTAAAATGGCTCACAAGGGCAGCTAGCTTAGTACTATTTATTTATTTATTTACATTTGTTGACGGGGAGAGTCCAACTGGACGTAGGTCCATTTTCAGCGGAGGCCCAGGGAGAAAAGCTCCACAGTTAAAATAAAAAGACAGTAGTTACATTGCATTACATAGCGATTAACAATTTAACATAGCAATTCATTACAAACATATTTACAGATAAAGAACATAGTACATCAGTAGACAACTAGGATCTTTATCTGCGAAGTACATAACAGACTGATTTAGACTGATTCAGTATTAAGTATTAAGAATTAGGATTCACTGAGCACCTCCTACACACAGGCAGCAGACCGAGATGATAAGGTGTAGGTTGGGGGGGCATATTTCGTTGAACATACAACTCATCAACAAATCAATACAGCCACTCATACTTGAGAGCAAGAGTAAAGCCAATAGAATTGCTTTTGCAATTGCTGTACCATAAAATGAATACAATCGCCAGTATAAAACAGTAAAAGTTCTACTATGTGTCAGTACTCAACAATATCCCAACCAAAACACCACTTACTCTACAACGACACACTACAAAATTATAACAGAACAGGATAACAAGTATTCTAAAGTTATTTCTGTGGGGGCTTCCTTTCACATCTCCTTACTTATGTAAACTAACTCCATGATTGCACAACTGTGACCAAAGTGAAACACTGCACCAGCCATGCTCTCTGTTACTTGACATGATTTATTCTACAATCACTAAAGAGTGCATTCAACATCTGCACCAGCCATGCTCTCTGTTACTTGACATGATTTATTCTACAATCACTAAAGAGTGCATTCAACATCTTGTGACACCTGAAACAGGTAAAAAGGTACACCTATAGAATCAACACATCCCTTTACCCTCTCAGAAAACATGCTCTTAGAAACCTCATGCCACCCATTCAAAAAGCCATCACACAACACAAACAAAAAGAAAAGCTGGCCCACTGGTGGCAGGCCATTGATATATGTGGTCAGGGTTCAGAGAGTGGGCCTGCCACTTGAGGTTGCAGCAGGGTATGTATGATTGAGTAGCCAGAGACCTGGTTTTCTTATTTTGGTGGTAGAGTGTGGGAGAATTCTGTAGAGAGCACCCTCTAATGTCAGCCAGTTGAAACTAGTGCTGCATCAGTGACATTAATTAGAGGAAGGGGGGCAGATGAACAAGCATTACAAATAGCAGCATATGTGGTCAACCTAGAGTTATTTGATGGCCACCCACTGTGAGAGGTGACGGACCAAACAGCTGCATAGCCATTACATGAGATGGGCCACTTACAAATCAACACTTGTCACTATTCAGTAGCCTTGAATTGGTAGCCATATATGGCATTCATCACTCGAAATGGAGTGGGCCTGTCAGATTAGACTACACCATGGGTAGGTTATTGGCACATATAACAGGAGTGGATAGGAGGTCAAAGCCTGAAAAGTAAAAAAAAAAAAAAAAAAAAAAAAAGTAATGTCCTCTTTCTAAGGAATAAATATGAATGATAAATTCCTTCATAACATAAAGCATCATCACAAAAATGAGGAAGGAAAGTGATCCCCTAAACTTTTCGAAAAAATTGTGGAACAAACAAAATCTAAATAGAGAAAAATAATTCTGTTAACCTTGTAGTGAATTGGCACGAGTCTTCTACCTTAGGAAAGTTCCAGACCAAAACCCATGAAGTACAAATATAAACAAATACATCATTTATGTAAATTGTTAAAATCGTTAAGGGAATTGGGTTGTGATATATTTATTGTGTATAGTACAGTGGTTCAGACTAATGGATTTCAGGTGAGGGTGTTGTCGTTTATGAAGTAACTCACCAAGACCACTACTATATGTCACAAACAGGTTAGGACAACCTGACTGCTGTATAAACTCCTGTATGTGAGTAAGACAGACGTTTTTCATAGATGGAAAACTTACATAAACTTGTTCCTTTTTCCCGCTGAACTGCTGCAACCTCAGAAGTGACTGTATTTAATGAGGTGGTGCAGGGAGCAAATCTCCATGTATTACATTGCAGGAGTTTTGCCCTCTGCTATTTCACCCTAAGCCATATTTCTAATGTGAAAAAATGCAGCTGTCTAATTTATCTATGTACAGATATGTATCTGCAACTGTATCTATGTATATATCTGTAGCTATAACTACATATATTTATTTGTGCGTGTATGTATGTGATGTAAGTTACACGCTTGCACACAGAAGACACTTTGTAAGCATCCAGTGAGTTTCTATATACTATGCTGCACTATTGAAGCATTACCATGGCAGCCATTTGTTAGTTTGTAAACGGTCATCTCAGTGGTAGTTTAGTATACTGTAAAAATATTATAAAAACCCTATTGTTACAATGGAAACCAAGAAAACTTGTTATACTTAATTAAGTAAATTTTATACTGTAATAAGTTTTGTACTGTGCGTGCATGTGTGGTGTGGATTGATTTAAACATCATCTGCTTATCACGTACCATGCATAGTTTAAAATATGTTTAAAATAAAAAAGCATTAAAGACAATGAGAGAGGTAAAAAGTCAGATCACAAGAAACAAGGGAGAGCAAGACAGCCTTAAGTTAGCTAAATTGCATTCATTTATCCACTTTAGCATCACTAGGGTACTACTGCAGGTGTTTCAAACTAATCCCATTAGCAGTCTTTACAGAAGCAACCCCAGAAGTAGCAGCCACAGAACTAGGAATGTGCTGTAAGAGTAAGATAGGGGGGTTTTAAATGGGTTTAACTGTGGGCTGCAAATTTCATGAAAATTGTTGAGGAAAGAGTATAGATGTAAGCCATAATTGGAAGGGGAGAAAATGTTGAAAGAGGGATGCATGTATTGCATAAGGCAGAAGAGACTTTCCAATCTCTTCCTAGAAGAGGATTCAAGTAAGGATTTTTTTTTCAAATCTTGGGTTGTTTTACAAGGAGACCTAGTTTGAGCCGTGGGATCCTGCCTAGAGAAGAGGGCTGTGTTGACTCTGCAAGGTTTGAGGTATTTAAAGTTTACTGCTGTCTGCTGTTCAAGGGTACACTGCTGATCAGGTTTATAGGGCAGACAGGACTGGCTCATTTTGGAAAATGAAGGAACTACAGTTTTACTTGCCCATCGGATGGAACTACAATTTTACTTGCCCATCGGATGGAACTACAGTTTTACTTGCCCATCGGATGGGGACTGGCCCAAGTTGTAATGTCAGCAAAGAACATTTCTGTGTGTCTTCCTTTCCTATCATGTAGCCCTGTGACTAATCAGGACAGGCTAAAGCATCTGGTCATCAGAAGGTTCTGATTTCCGAGCTGTTTCACATATGCATCTTACAGAGACAGCACACGTCTTACATGATGGACACTGATTCTTTGTATGGTTTTCCTCAAAATTCATCACACCCTTTATGCCCACTTGGATAATCATTGTTTTACACAACTTGGCATTTCATTTATGTCATCCCCTGTGTCTGCATTATTTTGTGGGTCTCTCTAGTGACAGCTTTCTAGTTCTGGGGTAAGTTTTAATATATTTTTATTTATTTATTTATTTTTTACCACTTTATTATTTTTAATGCTAGAGTTATGGTATCTTTTATAGGTTTACTGACTAATTGTGTCCGCTAATAAACTTTAATATAGTAGTTGGCTAGAGTTATGATGATGTTTTCTAGTTTTACTTCGTATGTACTTTGGCTAATAGATTTTAATTTATTGAAATGATACTGCTGTAAGTTCAGCTTATTTGCTGCAAGTGCCTACAATCAAACTCTTGATGGCAGGCAGTGGTTTGTTTTGGTGACAGGGAGATGCTATAAATGTGCAGTTTATTATCTTTTTGTTTTCTATTTTAGTGGCTCCCCTTCTCCACAAAATGATACAGCCATGCAAGATGTTTACATTGGTTGGGGGAGTGCAGTACAAAAACACCCAGGGCAGACTTGACAAGATCCTTTGAGAAACTGAGGAGACATTCAGAAATGCAGGGGGGCAAATTATGCCTTGTTACTACACTTAACCAATGAGCAGCTGGAGTAGCCATACCACCTAAACTTGTATATTCAGAGCCAGACTGCTTTTTTTGTAGTTGAAGCCAACTAGTCTTTCGGCTTTTCCCGGTTAGGGGTCACCACAGCGGAACTCCGGTCTACTAATGATTGGCAGTAGATTTTTACGTACTGGCTTGCCGGGCCTAATGCACAACCTTCAATGAAGGAACGCCCATTCACGCATGTCGCTACACAGAAGACACTCTAACTGAGAATCGAACGGGCAACGTCTAACTGTGAGGAGACAACACTACCGCAGCACCACCACCGCAGTTTTTGTAGTTGAAGCCAACAAATATCCAAAACAAGCCTTTACTTTTATATTGTTACGCATTGTTGAATGCTGGAGAGTGCGTTATATTTGGACAAACAAAACTTTGTGTTAATGAAGCACTTTTGCAACACAGCACAGAATGTACTACAGTGCCAAAGTGAATGGTGTTGTTTTGGAATAGCACAGTCCATTGAGTTGTTAGCTTCCCTGCAGTGGTGTAATTGCATTTAGTATATGGGGCACCCCCCCCCCCTGCATAAAGTTTATATAAACTCTTTTTACTTTGTTTTACTGTAAGTTCATTTGATATCACTTTGGCAATTATATTTTTGATCTGTGAGACTAAAATGCTAGAGTCTTATTTTTGATTGCTTTTGATGTAAATGTTGCGAATTCCTGACATTTAATGGTTTGGTCTTTGATGTGAATTCCTGACATTTAATGGTTTGTTCTTTGAGATAATATTTGGTGGTGTTTGTTATTGTTTTGTGTATTGTGGTAGTGCTAGAATATTTAGTACCCGGGGTCTGGTTCCTTTTTTTTTTTTTTTTTACATTGGACAGTGGTAAAGGGGAACAACCTGTGTGTCTGATTTAAAGGGTAGATATTTAACACTAACCTGTTTCAGTATATATCCACATCATTGAAAAAAAAACATAGCCTTCAAAATGCCTTCATCAGAGTCTATGATGTATGACACGTGACAGACCTTCAGACTCAAAGTTTAAAACAATGTATAATCAGATGTTGTGTAGTAGTTGTGGACTGCAGGACATTAAGTATGCAAAATCATGTGCGTTTCATCATTTTGTATGTTTTAGTATCTTGTCTGCTTTTAGTGGTCAATGATCTATTAGTTGCCATAAGGGTTTTTCTATTTGTTTCAGGCTCAAACTCCTCCCTCAGTGGCAGACAGGCCCTCTTGCAGAAGTGAGAGTTTGATACGGCATTCTTTCATTTAGCATGCACATTCCATGAAGCCTACCATGTGATCCTGGCTTGATGGGGCCAACTGTACATCTGTAGCACATAGGGTGCTTACTATATTTCAATGTCTTTTTCAGTAGCTGACCGTATTGCAATGGGATGGAGTAGTGCCTTGACCCCAGGATGGGTGACTGATGTCCGTTCACTCCCATACCCCCTCATCAGCTCTTCCCACAACTAGCTTGTATGTCACTTCTAGATGATCTGAGTCTTATTCCAGGGTTAATCTCTCTGCAACATGGAGCTAACATAACTGAAGATGTTTTTTTTTTTTTGGAGCTAAAATGAGTGATACTTCATAAAAACAGTAATCTCTTCATTGTTAAAAATAATGCTGAAAAATTACCTGTCACCATTGAGGAGAAAATAGCTTAAAACATACCTGAGAGCTAGAATACAAAATTACCTACGATGGCCCATGCATTTAAAAAAAATAAATAAATTGCTAGTAACCTGTTCAGTAGGAAGTCTATACCTCTACTGTATTCCCTTTAAAAATATATATAAATGGAATATGTCTGCATTTGTTATGTATTCGTATGTCTGGCAATATAAAATGTATTGCATTGCAGGGTTTGGGAACTTTTCATAATATGCTTCATAAAGAGCACATTGTGTGTTTGCTGAAACTGTGATCTTTGGAGTAGTAAGACTATATTGGCTAATTTGTGTGAGAAAATCAGCAAAAGATTATTGTGATAGTGGAAGGCGAACAAATGGAGCCCTTCCCTTGTCTAAGGGGGGTCCCTACATTATCCATTCATTACGTGACTTCTAGCTCTGAATTATAGCTTTAGTCATTTTATGCAGTTCCTTGATGCGCAATCATGCAGTGATACGGTCTGACAATTTGCAACTCTGAGGTTTCCTAAAAAGTGATTTTTGTGCTTTTTTACTAGTGACCTCATCCAAAAGGTCATAACCACAGAAAACAGATTTAACAGTCCATGGAGTGGATTGCATGTGACAATACTTGCATGGTAAAACAGCAACTCAGCAGTGTCTTTTTGTTTTAAAATGCTAAGAAAATCACAAATGTGTGTATTTTAACAGTGAATGATTCATCTGTTGCAATTGCACTTCTTTCACATTCTTTTTATGATATTTAAACAACATTTTGCCAAGTCTGAAGCACTACTTTCTATGATGAGACTTTCAGTTGGTGTCAGATGATTTATTTGGTGCTTGCAAACTACACAACACTTGCCAGCTTTAGCACAGATAGTCTTGTAATTTATATGTTCCTTCATGGTGTCTGCCTGCTGAAGCAAATGTGATGAAAAGGGAGCAGCTTCTCTGAGTAGGAGTGGTTAGTGGACATGATTGGCACAGTAGAAGAGGTACTAGTCAGTCCCTGAAGTCTGCCTAAGTGATGGTTAGCATTTGTGCATTACAAAGTATAACAAGACGCTGGTATAGCTTTTTACTACAGTTTAGCAAAGCCTGAAGACAATTTACTTACCTACCTAATGGGAGCTTTGTCCAGGGCACTAACTGACAATATAGCTTGTCCACTAAGAGTGCTACCATCCTGTACTCCCTTGGCTTCTTCTCTTTGCCATTAGTCTGGTCATCATGTCAACATTTTTAACTTGATAGTTATAAATGTACAACAGGTTAATGATGGAGTTCAATCCTGTTTTGTGGTAGGAAGCACTTCCCTGTAAAAACATTTCACATGATTATATTTTGCATCACTAACTTGCAAGGACAAATCGGTTGTCATCTGCAAGAGATGACAACTTGTCACTGACCAGTCATGACTGTTGGTCAAGCTAGAAATGACAGATTGATAGTTTTTGCCATTTCCTATCAATTGGTAAGAAAAGAAGTAACCTTTCCTTACTGAAAACGCCAAGGGGTAATCCCTTCTTCGTTTTTACATATTAGTGCAATTTTTAGAGTAGCAATACACTGAGTAAGGTAAACCTATGTCCTGTTTTAATTTTTGGATTACTTGACGGTTATAGAAATACAGTGACTTTCCCCACTATGCATCTTGATGGGTCTTTGTAACAAAAGATATATTTTTGTGTGTACTTTTCCGTTAAAAGCCCTACCATTTCTTCACGCTGCTGTGTTTCAGTGACATATTTTCATTTATGCAGGACTGACACGTGTTCTGAAAGTAATAATTTTCATTACATAAGGCTAAGTTTTCAGTTTTATTTGATTTGGCAGTCTGGTGCTACACTATCGCAGTTGTTAGAAAGTGCAGAAACACTCCTTCCCTTTGCATGTCACGGGTGACTGAATAACACGGGTGACTGAATAACCCGGGGACTGTGATGAGCATTGCCAACACTGGCAATTTTTTTATGTGTATGGTACTGCAGTGCAACTATAAACACTTTTTTTTTTCAGAGCATATCCCGTAGCAGAGAAATACAGGTGCAAAGTGATGTGTACTTTTATAAAGGTTGCAGTTGCTGAATTGACAGCAGTAGACATTAATCCGGAGACCTGGCTGACATCTTTCTCAGTAGTGTGTGAAATGATAGTGAACATCACCTGATCCAGCCATATCCAGAAGTGTAAATGTTTTCACCTTCTCTCCTACTGCTATTCCCCTACATTAACCTTCTTCTGCAGTGCCCGGGGATTCTCTCCTGAGTATTGTAGTGAAAAGGAAACCAGCTTCTGTCTGACATATGTGCAAGACAAATGAGCCTTCTGTGAATGGTAGGGGTTTAACGGTGGACTACAGCTATTTTTGCAATGACCACACTGTCCTGTACACCTAACAGTACAACAGACACTTGTCAGGCAGTTGTACAGAAGTAGCTGTCACACACACTCTTTTTGTGTCCGGGACTGAAATACTGGCTAAATAGAGTATCGCGAAGTGGTAGGGGTTTAACGGAAAAGTACCTTTTTGTGTCTCCATACACACATTTTAGATTCCTCGCCTCACTATGGTGGAAAAATACTGGAGGTAAATGTTTTAACTAGTCTGTTTCCTGTTGGACTCTATCATTTTTATCTATAATCATTCATTTCAAATTTAACATGGTTCACATTGTTGTTCATTATATACATTAGTCTCAGAGATGCCCCTTTTCCTTTCAGTGATGGCACTGCATCAGGCTAGTGATCATTTTAGTCCTATGATCTTTTTGTCTGAGATGTCCCTAGTTAGGATCAACAGCTGGAAACCTTCCATATGATACTAAATGGTGGTGTAATCATTACTGCATATTTTACAACAATCAAATGATTTTCACTTAAGCTAATTAGTTCATGCACGTTGTAGGGCCAGATTCCAGAAGACTCTGTGTAATCTCACACTTACACTGGGAGCAGATATTTTGAAATCTGGCCAATTATTCTTTTACTCAATTCCTGGAAGTGTCTTAACTGAGCTATCATATGAGGGATTATAACTGGTACATTTATATATAATCTTTCACCAATGTGTGTGTATTATATAAATTGCTGTTTGTATACCGCTATCACTAGATTTTAATGTTTGCACCATTTTTAATAATTTGACTGTTTATTTTGCAAAGTGTTATGATGCTAGAATTACTGACAATAAATGAGTCCATTTACCATGGAATTTAAGTATGTATTTCTTTTACACTATCTTGGACAACTATTTTGTTTCAATCATCCGCCTAGTTGATATAGACCATGTTCCACTTTTTCTTATTTGAGACTGGTCCAACAACAAGTGGCCCCAGTGCATAGCACAGTGGGACACAACTGGTGACAACCCTAAGGATAGCAGACTACCTCTAATCTTCACTTGTACTGTGCTTAACCAGTGTTTTGTTTACTGGATTATGTATAAATTGATAGGTAATGCTGTTTGGCAGTTTTCTTTTGGGATAATATATAGGTAATGATTTGTCAGTTTTACTTGTGTAAAAATCCATTTACATCCACATAAAACAATTTAGTTCCTGTTCATTTTTAGGCACAACGTGGATCTCTGGATAGGATACAGAAAAGTTACCCCAGGACTGCCCCCCCCATGCTACTAATGTACAGAGGCAACCTCTCAAATTACTATGGTACTGTTCTGCCCTGTTGTCCAGCTGACCTGACAGAGGTCAAAACTGAATCATCTGGGCCATTGTCAGGGCTGCATCCTTCTATGCCACTTCTTAAATTATTGATAGTTTCTTGCATTCATTTTTCCCTTCAGTTTTCAGATGAAATGAAAGAATACTGCTATTTTCAGTCCAAAACCATCCTTTTTTTCCTATATAGATCTAAACAATTTGATTAAAGGGTTGTGTCCACACTTTATTTAAACTAGATGTACTTTTAAAGCAAGGGTACTTATTAAGTTATTGCTAGTTGAAGAAAAAACTTTGTTCTGTTTTCTCATTTACCTGTATATTTTTTTTCTCACCAGTATAGGTCTTAAATACAGGTGTTAATATCATAGAATACATTTATAGTAACCTGAGCAGACTTATTTGGGTCGTTTAGGATAGTAACCCAGTCAGATTTAAGAATACATGTTTTTTTCATTATAGTTTCTACTAGTAAAGTGAAGGTAGAATAATTTATTTAAGAATGAGTCTGATTTTACTGTTGGGCTAAAGATAATAGTATCATGATCTGTTTTGTTTCGCAAACTGCACAACCATGACCAAGGAGCAGAAAGGTGTTAAATTTGTATAGATGATACAACCATCCCTAGCTGGATTTTTGTACTGTTTGCTCCAAGCTGTTTTGGTTAACATAATAGTTGGTCATATTTATTTGACGTTCAGTTTTCCCACTCTGTGTTCATTTAGTTCAAATCTCACAAAATAATTCTATTTTCATTTAACTTCCTGAAGTTTCCTCAGAAAATGCTCATGCTCTGTAGGAGGAATTAAATACAACGGTACCTTGTTCCCTAGAATATTCCCTTAGAATATTAAAAACTGGTGCATATTGAAAGTAGATTTCCCAAACTGCAGGAAGGAGTCCTCAGTTTTGTATACAAGGTTAACAAAATACTGGAGTACAACTGAACAGAAGTACAATTGGGAACAAGGAAATGTGGGAGGTGCAATTTTTGTTCCATATTGTAAACCCAGGGAAGTGTAGCGTTGAACAACCACTGCACCACCAAAGTAACCTTTGTAAGGGGAAAAGGGAATAGTGTATATAGCCATTTGTAAACAAATGGGCATATTATGCAGGCAAAACAGTGAGGAAATTGGCTAAAAATATATGAACACATATACAATATTAGGAAAGGAAATATAAACAATACCCTATATAAACATTACCAAATTTTGTCAGGGTTTCATTAATTTTGAATTCTGTAAACAGTAGACCCGAGTTTTAGAGGGGATCAGTGGGAAAACTTAACTGAGTACTGAGAATTAGTCTGGAGAATTTGTTTAGGCGCCACTACACGCGCTGGATTAAATGAATATATCTTAATTTTCCATGTGTTAAAAAAAATGAGGGCTGCTAAGTTATGATTTTCCTATATCTGGTGGTATTTATTTTTTTTATCCAATGCTTTTTACTCCTTTTTCAAAATGCTTGTTATGGGAAATCTATCCATAGTTTTTATACCTAATTTTGTTGTGGGGCACTATGAAAAAATGTATAGATTTTTAAAACATAGCTGTGTATTGTTTTAAAACTTTTATAGCTTTCCATTGCGTCACTGTTTATTGAGCAATTGTTTATTTGTCCAATTATTTTTATGAAATGATTCATGTACATAGAACTGTATTTCAATTGGTGTGCTTTTATTTTACAAAATGTTCTGATTAAGTCCAGAGTTGCTGGGACGAAAGCTCTTAACATTTATTTTATGAATAAACTACTATTGTATTCAGTAAGCTGTTCATTCTTCAGTGTGCAGCAACTGTCTCTTTATCCGTTGCAGTGCCTGTGAATATATGGACATTACTCTTGCTGGTTATGAAGTGTATGTTCCTTGTCCAGCTGAGTTAAGCTTATCAGACAATCTATTTCTGAATAATAGACATGTAATAGCAATTAGCACATTTTTATGGGATCAGGTAGTCTGCTTGTCCAATGGTCACCTGACTTGTAGGGAATCACTTAATATCTCTTTAGGCATGTGAGTCTGGAAGTCCACCCCCTCAGGCTGTAGTTGGTCTGAGAAAGGCTAAACCTGAGTTTGCAATACTTTGGATATTTGCACCTTGCTCTCTGGTGCAGTGACTTCAGAGTTTGTACACATAATTAGCAGTTATTGCGGAAGGTGTATAACACCAGGATTTGGAATGTGCTGTTTGGAATGGAATCACATTTGGTGCAGTAACAGTTCACAGTGTCAGATCACTTACTTGTGGTGGGGAGCCCGTATACCATATCCTTGTGTATTCCATATTTACCACATCCCTTTATCAGTGCCCATTGTTAGCGTACTCAGAGTGGTGTTTTTTTGAGTGACTTGCAAATAATAGTAAATCAAGGTTGAAGTAATTTGGGATGACCTGTGTAGGTATGAAATCCATACTAATACGGGTACACCACAGCAGCCCTGATGGAGTTAAGGTAGTGAATTCTGGAAACAGGAGGAGTATTTTCATTGACTGGAACTAGGTTTCAGTTGCAATGCAGATATGCATGTCCTACAGTTAATTTCTAGTAGTTTCCAGCATCTCGATGAATAGTATTTGAGTATCTTTATCTTCTGGTCTTTGCCTTGCCACACTTCTTTGTGCAATCTGCTGAGTCACTTTCCTGAAGCTAGTAACGTGCATCTGCCTTATTTGTTACCGACTGTTTTCTTGGCCTCCGTTAAGTAAACTGTGTTGCGCCTTAGCCCTTTCTACCTCCTGTTACTACTACTTGTAGTCCTTTCTGTCCCTGGGGCATCAGGCCTCGCATCTCCCCCTGTGCATGTCATATTTCCCCAGTAACACATAATCCTGTCTGCCACTATTCCTTGTGTAAGTAATAACTACTTGTTAGTAGTGGTAAACATGTAAGCTTGACAAAACAAACCTTCAGTACTGATACGAATGCCAGAATGTGCAACCTGAAGGCAAGCTGATTATATTAAACTGTATACGTGCAACATACTGTCGGCTTAAAACTGACATACAGCTGATTGGTTTATGTTTTCTTCTTTATTTCCTGTTTGCCACAGCAGCTGAAGTCCGACATGACTGTGTATGCATCATCTTTAGTGATAATATGCAATGAATATGTACGCTGCCACAAAAAAGCCTAATTCTGCCAAAATCCATCACATGTTTTACTCTTTTAGAATATCATTGTATGCTTTTCTTTGAGTAAAAAAGAAAAAAGCTAACTGCATTAAGCCTTGTACAGGAAGGTATCCAGTTTATTCTAATTTTAAAGCTATCCCACCATGACTTTTTTTCCCTACAGAGTGAAAATCCTTCACTAATTCTGTGATTATTAAAAAATAAAAATGTTGGCAGCCTGTTAGTCAAATGAGTCATAATGGCAGAGAGCCAGCAACTTCATTTGGAGTTGTGCCTGATGCTTTCATAATTCACAGATGTGATGTACTTTAAATCCAGTACCAAGCAAAAGAACAAAGCCTTATAAGTCATGTCCTTATTAATATGTATTTCAAGATTAATTCACATCCACATCTACCCTGTCGTTTCATGCAGCAGTATTTGAAGTACATTTGAGAGAACCATTAAACTCTACAAAGCCATTAGTGGAAGGGAGTATGGACCCATTTAATTTGTGTGATGTTACTGTGGCATTATTCAGCATTATGTTGCAGTATGTGCTACAATGCAGATGGCACACACCAAATTGTAGTATATTTGAATTACCATAACACCCATCAGACTACCCATCCATACCCTGTTTCTCCATATGCCATTTTCACCCTAAAACCAATCCCCACAGGCAAAATAAAAACTGCTCCAAAAACTAAAGCCCACATCAGTGGCTGCAGATAACCTTCTACCAAAGTGCCTTAAAATTTGCCCAGAAGCCATGGCCTACCCAGTTTCAATCTACTGCTCAGTCCAGGAACATCCATTTATTTTGAAAAGTTCCTACATCTTACCACTACATAAAGAGGGTAACTCTGGAAGAACTATCTTACAATTGGCTTCCTTGTACTCCTATCAAAAATGTTGGAGAAATGTGTCCATACCCAATTGCTCCAGTATCTCTTGGCAGTGAAATCTCTCTCTAATGTGGCTTTGGACTTGATCACACTACTGCAACAGCACTTGGGTTCATAGGTAGGTACTAGGCTATTGGCCCTAGGGCCTATATAAGCCTAGCCAAAAATGTACCCTGGCTCTCGCCACCCAAGAAAATATTTTCCTGTGAACCTGTCGAGCAGAGCCGCAGAAGTGATCCCTGGGGTGAATTTGCTATTTCCCATCCAATCATCAAGATTTTTCTTTTGTGCTAATGAGCTTTGTTTGACAGAGATAGTCTGTTCCAGAGTATGGGAAGTCTCTGGGACATGAATCTATCCCTCCAGCATGTTCTGTTTATTGTGGTGGCAAGGTTTACATCCCTAGAGCATGTAGCTCGGAGGTATTTGGATTTCTTTAAGGGGAGCAAGTCCAACAGCTCTGGGTTTGACATAGCTTTGTATGTTAGGCAGAGATCGCCTCTGAGTAGGCGATATGCAACAGAGTAAAGCTGGAGTTTTTTGAGACGGTCTGCATAGGTCATCTGTTTGAGGCCAGTAATCCTCTTTGTGAGGTATTTCTGTGGTCTTTCCAGTTGTTGTAGATGTCTTGTGAGGTACATACCAAAAGGGGCATTTTACTCTCTAATGGGTCTAAGGAGTGATGAGTAGAGGGGAACAAAGACCTCTCTTTTTTTTTTCTGGACGAGAAACCTTTTGTGATGAGGTGAGCCACATAGAAGGATTTCCCGACCACTGTGGCGATATGATTATCAAAGTAGAGACTACTGTCCACCTGTGTCCCCAGGTCTCTTATCACACTTTTGACGTTAAGTAGACTACCAGCTATGTGGTAGTTCATGGGTACAGAGTTTTTACCAAAGGAGATGACAATACACTTTTTGGCATTGAGCTTCAGGCCATGGTTTGACACCAGGCATCTGTCTCAGTGAGGCCCTTTTGTAGTATGTCCACATCGTTAAGAATTTTGATTATGGCTCCTAGTTTGCAGTCATTTGCACACTTTGTTAGCCAAAGGCCTTCTGTGTTAGTCTGTACTTCAGAGAAGTAGATACCAAACAGGAGAGGACCCAGGACTGAACCCTGTGGTACCCCACTTGTCACTGGTCTGAAGTTGGATTTGGAGTCTGCTACTTTCACAGTGTGGGTTCTGTCCGTGAGCCAGTCGGCAACCCATCTTGTGACATAGGAATTTTTACCTAATTTAGTGAGCTTATCTATAATTCCAGAGTGGGGGATGGTGTCGAAAGCCTTGGCGAGATCTAGATAAGCTGTGTGAACCACCTTAGACTCATCTATGGCTTTGGTGACTGCTTCAAAGAAGTCAATCAGGTTTAGGAGACATGATCTGCCTTTTACAAATCCGAACTGGGTAGGGTCCAGAGTTTGGAGATTACCAATGTCTTTGTTTATGAGTTGCATGATGATACGTTCCATGGCCTTGCAGACCATGCTCGTCAGGCTAATGGGGCGGTAGTTCCCGGGGTCCATCATGGCTCCCCCTTTGTGGAGTGGGATAACCATCATGGTGTGCCATTCAGTGGGCACAAAGCCTGAGGTGAGGCTATGACTGAACATGGTACTTAGGTAGGGTGCCAGTTCATTCTGTAGTTTGTGTAGAACGCAGCCCGGGATATTGTCAGGTCCCAAGGATGCTGTGTTCTTGGCTTTGGAGAGTGTGTTTTTTACCTGTGCAGCCGTAATTACAGGAACTTTGCATTCTTCCGGTATAGAGATGGGCCCTTTAGGGGGTGAGAGGGGGTTAAAGTTAGCACTAACTTATCTGTCAGGATGTTGGCAATATCAGTTGGTTCTGTATATTTAGTGTCATTGTGCTGTAACTCAGAGCAGATCCTAGTGTTGCCATTGAGTTTCTTGACATAGCTATAGAATGCTTTGTGGTTGTCTTTAGTCAGTGGCAGTTTTGTTTTCGTAACTAGCTTTGGAGGATTTTATGAGGGATCTCAGCTTCTTACTGAGGTTGACCAGGGAGTTCTTCCAGTCATGGGATTTTAGTCTTTTTTTTTTTTGCAACAGTTTCTTTCTTCTGTTGTAGAGTTTGTTTATGGCAGAGGACCACCGGATTGGCTTTCTTTTTTTGGAAGATAGCATCTTTTCTATTAGGGATAGCATGATTCATGCACTCGTGTAAGTGTTTATAAAGTGCATTTGTGTAGGATTCAGCAGTCGTACCTCTACTGTCCATCTGCATGGGTGTCATGAAGTTTGCCACTTCTGTCTTAAGAAGTGTGAAGTTGAAGTTGGGTTTGGAGAAGTGTTTTACGGTGGTTTCCCTATTTGGGGGTGAGGGCGGGATGTGGATGTCTAGGGTGATTAACTTGTGGTCTGATCTGACCAACAAGGAATTGACCTCTGGTGTGGAACACCGGTTGCCCATGTTGGTAATGACCAGGTCTAGGATATTGCTGCCCCTGGAGGGGGTGTGAATAAGTTGATCCAAGGCGTTGGAATTTATGAATTCCAGAAAACATTGAGCAAAAGAGTTGGTACATGAGTAGTTTTCCCAGTTAATGGTGGGGGTAGTTGAAATCACCCATTATTAGGGTGTTGGGTTGTACCCTAATACTTTCCAGTGTATCAAGAAATGAGGAGTGGGAATCCTGGGGCATGGTGGGGGGTCTGTAGCAAGCTAGAATTTGGATTGCGGTCTTGCCCAAAGTTAGTTGCACTTGGATAATCTTGGATGCATTATGCTGTGCAATGAGCCTGGAGGTGTGGATATCCTTAATGAATATGGACACGCCTCCACCTTTAGTGCTTTATTCCGGGTTAGGTAGCCGAAAGTTGTGGTATGAATTATAGCCTGGTAATGCAGGGGTGCTCTCTGGAGCTTTGAACCAGGTCTCTGTCACTGCACAGATGTCTATGTTCTCCATTTTAAGGAGTGTCTTGAGTGAGTGCATTTTGAGGTTTAGACTTCTAGCATCGAATAACATTACCCTCAGATTTTGCTTGCTTGTACCTGTTACGGTGGTGAATTTGTCATTTGAACCTTGCCTAAAAAAGGCACTATAGGGGTGGCAAGAGCCTTAGCCAGTATCCACAATCCCAAGGGCGACAGGTGCAGGCCATCTCTGGCAAAGCATCGTGGTCTTTCGATATGTCATCCCAGGCAGACAAATACTGGATCCCCTTAGAATGACACCAGAAGCTGAGCCAATTGTTGAAGTCAGTCATTTTGTCCTTGTACTGTGGTATCATTCTGGATGATGGCAGGATGCTACTCAGGGCTAGGGTCATACCTGCCTGGGCTACAAGATCAGAGCGCTCCTCCATGTCTCTTTTCATGTAGTCCAGGGAGGTACATCTCAGGTCATTCACACCAACATGGACAATGACAGTGTCATATTTGTACTTGTTGTGGAGTGACCTGAGTGCGTACATTATGTGGCAGATCCTGGTACCGACAGGCAGCTTGACAGTAACTTTCTCCTTGTTTAGCCTGGTGAGTGGAACATCAGTGTGCCTGACTATAGAGTCACCTATGACTATGTTTTGGGTACTTGTTATGCTTTATGGGCTGTGGTTGAGTCGCACACTGAGTTTGTGGGCTGTGTCATTTGGGTTGTGTTTGGGGGTGGAGTTTGCTTGCGTTTCTGTTTTACAGGTCCCTGATGCTTGGGCAGGTTTTTATTGAGAGCCTCCGTGAATGTAGGTGTGTGTTTTGTGTTTCTGTGTGTGTGTGTGTTTCTGTGTGTGTGTGTTTTGGTGGTGTAGGTTTTGAAGGACTATGTGATGAGTGTGGTGTGGTGCAAGTGTTTACCTTCTCCTCTTGACAGTCTAGTCCAGTCTTGGGTGAAGAGATCTTTGCTTCTTCATGAATGCTGTCAACCTCGGTGGAAACAATGGTGAATTTGACAGCATCATGATGGTGCTCCACAAATTAAAATTCCTAGACTTCTCAAACTCAGCTCTGGTTCAATAGCTATCTTTTCAAAATGGCATCGGGCTGTCCAGACTCTTCTCTCCTAGTTACAGTAGGGATACCAAAAGGTTCAATCTTAAAGACCTTCACTTGTCAACATTTTTCATAAATGACCTTCAGACAGCTTTAAGTCTTGCTGTGCTGACATAAAATTCAGATGACTTGACATTCATCTGTACAACAGAAAATCTTTAGAGTGAAAACAAAAACTCAAATCATTTTTCTTCCATTGAGTCCTGGCTTAGTAAATGAACTTCTGCTAAATTCCAGAAAGGCCATCTTGCTTGATTTCAATGCAAAATTACACAATGATGCTAAGCCAGAGTTGACCATTACATTCCTAAACAGTGTTCATCTTCATAAAGTTATTCAAACCAAGCTACTTGGAGTCACTGACCTAACAACATTTGACTTGTGCACAAGTTGTAATATTCTTGACCCTGTGCAGAATAAATACTTTTCTCATTCACAGTAACTGCCTTCTTACTTCAACACTGCTTTATGCCTCTCCCATATTCACTAATCTGTACTCTAACATGTCTTCTAAATTATGACCGTGCTACAATAAAAGTATAAAATTCATACACAACCTTCTCTATAGGACTCGTCATTGTATAGCCTTGCAAAAATGCCAAATGGCTGGAGCTACCTCAACTCAGCTGACTTATGACAAACAATCCACTCTATTAATTAAACCATTGTCTCTATCTAAAAAACATCATTGTACCATACATGCCAATAAGACGTCTACGATCCATATACAAATCCTTAGCAAGAATGCACAAAGCTAAGCTTTTAGTAGGCAATGCTACACATGGCAACCAAATCTCAAGAATATGGATAGCTCTCTAAACCTAAGGCTTAATGACAACCTTTAGGTTTTCGAAACAAAACTGAAAATCCACCTAATGAACTTGTGGCTGTGTTGTTCTAATATATCAGTGTAAATACATTCCCTCACTGATTTCATTAGCTGTCCTGGCGATAGACAAGCGCTTTTCACTATAATCACTGTGAATACACTTTTAATACTCTTGCATTCTTACAAGATAACTAGCATTACTTGGAAATTGGTTTCGTGTTTATTTTCTGCTGTTCCCCTTCTATATTCTTAATTGTTACTAGATAGGGAAATTGAATTGTGCAAGTCGCCATTAGTGAGTGCCACAGATGATGTACTTGTGAGTGCCACAGATGATGTACTTGTTTTATGACGGCTTCTTATTTTCTGTTTTGTTTCTGTGACTCGTTTATTTATGTATTGTAACTCTGGAATATTTCTCCCCTAGTCTCTGCTGAAAGGGTTCCACTACTAGTAAGACTGTTTGTTTTTTTCCAGTAAGCCAATGCAAATAAATACATGACATGGTATAATAGTCTTTTCCAAAGAGCGAAAATTTTAAATTTAGTTCCAGTTCAATAAAGGATAAAAAAAATAAGGCTGACTTGGATCAGAACATAGGTAAGCAAGATTTGTGTCTTGTGGTTAGTCATTTGTATAATTCATTCCAGGCTGGAAAACTGGTAGGACTTCGGAATGGGCAGGAAGCTGTACTTGTAATGGCATACTCAAAAATGATACGAGGGCCATTGTTATAAAGAAGGATACACTGCAGAAGGTTCCAATAGCCTTGTGAAGAACTGGTCTTCAGGATCCTGGGAATTTGTTAGCTATGATCTGAAAAGGTACTGGATTTTTTTTTTTTTTTCAGTTTTTCATAATCTGTCTTTATTTAATCATATGTTGTATACAGGAAGCAAAGATGAAATGTATTAGAACTACAAGTGAAACAGCTACAAGATTCTACCTTAAGCTTTTTTTAGAATTTGTTTTCGAAGCAAAGGGGCATATGCAAAAAAGGACACTGAGTAGAACTTGAGGAGATTTGTACTGTGTGGTATGACATGTTAGTGTCCCTATATGATACCTAAGGTGTCAATATTCATTACTTAAGAATTGCATTGCTGAAGAACAGAGTTGCAAATAGGCTTAACTAATAATGCACATGCATTTTCAAATACAGTACATATTGCATGGTTGTCTCCAGACTCCAGCCCAGGAAACTCTGGCAGTAAGACAACGTCTTTTAGGTGACCAGTATAATGTGAATTGTGACTTTTATTTTCTGCTTAGACTCCAAATAACACTTTTAAGCACACATGCCTGTAGTCTTAGCAAAACAATGTGTGATTTTTGTCTTTGGCATAATGTTTTTGCTGTTTTCTTTTACCGGTAAAGAGAACATAACCATTTTTAGTGCAATCTTATTTGCAATTACCTAGCAAGACTATTTTATAGTATATCAGAGAAGTAATGCACTGTTTATTGACTCTATTTGCAAATATAATTTTTCCACTTACTCTGAACAACATTATAGATCAGTTACTGGAGCTTTAGAATGTTTAGACATATTAATGCTATTTTAATCTGGGTTTGGAACATAAGAATGTCATCATTTGAACTGATTAGTAGAGGGAATGTTTAGTAAAATGTCAATTTTTTTCAGGATGGTCTGCAAAATATTTACATAGTACTGTACTCTCTGCTTTAAATATAGCATTATGAGACACTGGTGGGGAATAATTATAAAACGGACTACAATGGCAGACACCATTATTAAAAATCTAGTGACAGTCAACTTTAAAAAAAAAAAAAAAAAAAAAAAAAACTACATGAAGTTTTTAAAATTTTTTTTGGTACTTGTGTATTATTGCAACCACGCTTACGCGGCAATCACAAGTACACTTTCTTGCCAGCTCCTTGTGTATGCAGCTTAACCATGGAATAATCCTGTAAAGAAAATCCCTCTTAGAATAATAATAATAATTTTAGTCTTGAACTGATTTTCCAAACCATGTATTGCCGCAACCATGCACATTACAATGTTGAATCTTTCTTTTTTTTCCACACTGAAAGATCCCTTATCAAATTTAAAATCCACACAGCATATCCTGGCTTTGTTTTTACTTAATCAGATCAGTCAATTAATTCAAAATCCTACTAATGTAATATATATGAAAAGATTTGATCCATAGTCTGACTTTCAGGTAGGTGTCTACAGGACTGCAATCTGTTTCTCTCAACATTTAAACATATTGAACTCTACAGTTCCCTACAAAACGGTGTCTACAGGACTGCAATCTGTTTCTCTCAACATTTAAACAGATTGAACTCTACAGTTCCCTACAAAATGGTGTCTACAGGACTGCAATCTGTTTCTCTCAACATTTAAACAGAGTAGGTTACACACAAAACGCATTTGTTAAGCTTTCACTTACAGTGCTTTGTAATTAAGCAGGTCACCATATTGGTCAGCCATAGAGCTCTTTGTTTCTACTTGAGTGGTTGCCTCCTTCCCCTGTAACTGCAGTAAATTGACTCTTGCATTAGAGCTGTAATACTTGCCTTATAGCTTTAGGACACCTTAGGAAACCTTGTAAACTGCAATAGCCCCGCTACGTTCACCCTCGCTATGCTCGGGCTCTCTTCGCTCCCCTCCCTGCCCCCAATTCCCTCCCACCCCCAGTACCTCTAAATTTATAGTACTATAGCCACTCCCCCACTTTCTAGATCCTATCTGCTGTCATCTGGGATAATTCCACCCACCCCTATTCTACTACCTACATTTAATAGCACCTATTAGCGGTCATCTGACATTCTCCCATCCCTTCCAGTACCTTTACCTCACCACTCTATCTTCTGGTGTTGCATCACCAGGTAAAACAGTTCCTTCACTCACTAGCTGAATCAATGATAATGATATACTCCTCTTTACTACCCTCTTGTTCACACCCTCTTGTTCACACCATACCTCCTTACCTTGTATGAAAACCAGTTTCTTATGGGATTTCAGGTCCCAAAAGGCCATACTATCACCCCAGCTGTAAATCCTTCCACCTTCAACCATACTTACAGTACCAGATCCTATCCAACATCTTGTTCAGTCTATCAACATCCCAACCCCAGGCACATTAGCTCTAGATCCAAACACTACCACAAACTAATAAACAAATTCCTGAAGTTCATCACCAAGTATAGACTCCACCTAATACTTGGTGGTGATATTCACCCCAACCCTGGCCCACTCACTTCAGATACACATACCCCATCTACTTGTAATCTAAGCTACAAACCTACAATTAATAGGCCAACTAACTCTCTCCTAGTCTGTCATCTCAATATTAGAAGCATTAATAACAAGGTACATGAATTGCATGCACTTCTGGATAAACAGAGAATCTCAGGGGAGTGGATATCTGAAACCTGGTTAAAACCTAACACTAAAGACAATGAAGTGTTACCACCTGGGTACAACATACACAGGCTGGATCGTGATTCGAGGAAGGGGGGTGGGGTAGCTGTACTCTATAAATCTGAGTTGAATGTCACCATAGATGTAATACAACCTCCTCAGATTAATAACTCTGAGATTCTTGCCACCAAATTGCAACTTAATAAAAATAAATGCATTAATATCATCTGTATGTACATTCCCCCAGGTAACAATATATCTACATTTGAAGATATCCTGCACTGGTTATCATGTCACTACCCCAAGAAACCCTACTACTTGGAGACTTTAACATAGACTGGGGCACCTGTTCCTTAGAATCCCCAACCACCCATATTAACCTGCATGCATTTACACAAATCATATCCACCCCTACCAGGACAGGTAAACCCAACCAAAAAGAAAGTATACTTGACTGGGTACTCATAAACAGTCACCCCCAACTGTACACCTCTGGCACCCTCCTTAATGGCCTAAGCGATCACCTTCTCACGTATGTAATTAAGCACAAAACCATTAATTCCCAACAACCCTTGCTCAGAAAGGTTAGAAACAATAAAAACTTTGACCCTGCCAAATTCCAACAAGAACTAAACTCATGTAATTGGTCTATTCTAAAACACCTCCCCTTAGAGGAAGCAGTAGCATACTTTAACAACAAATTCCTTGAGATCCTTGATTTGCATGCACCTGTTCGTTCAAAGAGAACCAAGGCAAAAACTGCACCATGGCTTTCTATAGAGTCTAAACTCAAAATTACCCTTAGAAACAAAGCATGGGCTTTATGGCATTCTTCTAAAGACCCTCAAGATCACATTAAATACAGGCAATCCAGGAACGAAACCAAAAAATCAATTTTACAAGACAAAAAACAATACTACTGTAATTTACAAACAGTAAATCAAAATAACCCTCAGAAGTTTTGGGCAGGTTTAAATAATCTACTACATCCTGGACAAACTTCAACCCCAATCCCTGCTGCTACTATTGATAAAACCCTGAAGATGTTTCTGATAGTTTTAACCAATTCTTTACTGAGACAATTCAAGTCCTAGCTAACCAACTACCTCCTAGCTCCCCTGATCCTGAAAGTAGCACCCCTAGAAACCTACTTGCGTTCAGCTTCCAACCAGTCGCCACTTCACTTATCCATACCTTGATCAAAAAATTAAAACCCACTACACTTTCTGCTGATCAACTCCCTGCCGAGTACCTACAAAAATCAGCTGATGCTATTGCTTACCCCGTCTCAATACTAATCAATCGAACCATAGTAGAAGCTAAAATTCCCACCATCTGGAAAATATCCTATGTAATCCCACTTCACAAAGGAGGCAGCTCTACTGAATTCTCCAATTATAGGCCAATAGCTATACTCTCTCCACTTGCAAAGATTATGGAAAATGTATTCATAGACAACTCATGCACCACCTAATCCAAAATCGCCTTATGGCAGACACTCAGCATGGCTTCCGTCCAAATCACAGCACTACTTCAGCCCTCCTAGCCTTTACTAACACCCTAAACCATAATCGCAACAATAATTATATATCCTCAGCCCTCTTCTTGGATCTTTCCAAGGCATTCGATATGGTTGATCACCAACTTTTAATCCACACCCTGCAAACATTCTGTCTAGATACTGGAGCCCTCCAATGGTTTCAATCCTATCTGAATGGTCGACAGCTGGCTGTCCTCTGGCAGAACAAACTCTCTAACCTTCTACCTAACACCCTCGGAGTACCACAAGGCTCTATACTAGGGCCCTTGCTGTTCTTCATCTTCATTAACGACCTTTATACTGTCATCCCAAAAGTCAGCTGTATCCAATATGCTGATGACTCTACTCTGATTTGCTCAGCCACATCTTCAGTAGAGTTATGGTCAGCTACCCAGACCACCTTTAATACAATAGAAAACTGGCTTTCTGAACATCGGCTGATCCTAAATCCCAAAAAACTAAAATGCTGTTATTTTCACCAACACGTAGGTCTACCGCTTTCACCTTTACCATAAAATCAAATGATGGCACAATAATTTCCCCGACCCATCTACAAAACTATTAGGTGTCATCATAGACAATAATCTCAGATTTGACCTACATGTTAACCAAACTATCAAAACCATCAATAAAAAACTAGGGTCACTTTACAGAATAAAAGCCTTCCTAAACCCTCCAGCTAAAATTGCCATAGCTCGCTCTCACCTTCTTTCAACCTTTCTGTATGCATTCCCTCTACTCTCGAATTTGAACAGGACTGTCCTTAACAAACTCTCAATTTGCTACAACCACATTGCCAGGTTTGCCACTGGGCTGCCTTTTAGGACACATCATTGCATCAATCTAAATCAGCTTGGTTGGCTTGAACTACCTAGCCTAATCCAGTATAACCAACTGATTATGGCCTATAAAATCCTCTATAATCCGGACAATACTCCTGCACTTAAAAATATTATCACCCCCTATAACAATCCTAGATCGCTTCGATCCTCTAACAAACTACTAATTCAGACTAGCAAAATTAATAACACAGCCGGTGATTCTCTCTTTGCAAACTCTGCAAGTAGATCCTGGAACTCTCTTCCAGCTGATATTACCTTACTTTCCACCTTAGGTCAATTTAAAACTAGACTCAAACAACATTTGTCACTTAACTGGCTATGTCAATGTATCAAGCCAGGCTAACTCGAATGTGTAAAAATCTGTTAACCAGTTTACTGTATAATTTAATTTAATCCTGACTTGTGCTCAGGACTAACTGTAACCTGTGGAATTTGTTTAACTTGCTTACTTATGTAATCTCTGTAAATAGTCTGTTTGTAATATGTAATGCTGGTATTATGTAATGCTGTATCTGCTTACCCTTGGAGCTTTTCTCCCCGGGCCTCCGCTGAAAATGGACATGCATCCAGTTGGACTATCCCGGTCAACAAATGTAAAATAAAAATAAAAAAAATAAAAACTTTCGCATTTTTGCTTCTGAGATGCTTTCTTGTCCTCCCTTCCAAGACTGTACATGTAACAGTTAAACCCTTTTTTAAAATGTTTCGTGAAGTTGTATAGAAATACGGGAAGCTACATTTTATCTCGAAAGGCTTTGAATTGTAGGTGTTACATTGCAATGCATTAACAATAAAGTTGAATTATTTTCTTAAATGTAAATCAATTTTAAACCATAGTACAGATATCCAATCCAAGTCAAAATAACTTACAACGATGAAATCCTAATGCCAAAGTACAACCACTCCAATCACAGTTAAATAGTGTAGTAGCGAGAATATGACTTGCAAAAATGTATTTAGTACCATTATGTAAAGAACATGTTGCCGAAAATGACTGGTTGCAGAAATATAAATAACAGGTTACTTACAAAGTGTGGTAGTGATAATAGGCCAAACCCATTGTAGCGATAATAACATGCCACTGAGAAAGCGTGGTTGTGATAATACGAAAGTACCCTTTTTTTAAATTAAAAATATTGTAACTCCTAGTGGCTCATACTTTGCCTTTGCAATTAGAACTTGTTTCCTGAAAGAAGTGAGCATTTAAATAGAAAATGTTTTGATAGTCAATAAAAAATAATAACAAGGCTGACTGTTGGTTTGCAGATGACTCCAAGTTTGGAGCAGTGACTGAACCTTTAAATGGCTTGGTCATCCTCCAGGAAGGTTTGTCCCACATAACTAGTGCCAAAATCCTGGACTAAAATTAAATTACAAAAATTGTATCCTTTAGGAAGCTATCTGCTCCCAGGACCTGCCACACTGACAATATTCCCATACGAATTAACACAGTTGCTGGGATATGGGAACTTATCTGAATAGTGACCCAACGTTTTACCAACGTGTCCATTTTTGTAAATATTTTATATTGCACAGCTTCTAAATTGATCTAGATCTAAGGATGTCATTGTCCCCCTTTACTCAGCCCTCATTAGGCCAATCATTGAATATTATGTCCCTTTTTGCATGCTATGAGCAATAAACATAAAACAACTGGAATATTGATGGAGACACCTTACTAAAAGGATATACTGCTTAAATATGTCCTACATGAACCCATTCAAAGCCCTTTCATTATATTCTGTATCCTACAGACTGTCAAGAGGTGACTTGTGTCTGTCATACAAGCCATCCTCTGACCCAATACTGATGGATTTATTGCACATCAGCAAGTCAAATTACTTCATAAGTACTCTGTTTAGAGATCTTAACCTCTTCAGTATCAACAGAACAGTTTGGAGGGATAAGTATATCTCTGATACCACTGCTCTGGAACAGACTCCCCATCCATGAAAAGCTCATTCCTGTCCATATTGTAGTGTAATTTGAATCTATGGATGGAAAAAAGAATTTATCCTAGGATCGCTTCATGTACTACTAATGCAGAAATGCAGTTCCTAAGTGCTTTATGCTATGCATGGTTACCCTCAGTTTATCTATGGTATGATTTCACTTTGTTCTCATTAGGGGTCATAAGGCCTTACCCATCGCATAGTCTGTGATTATAATCTCTAACCAAATGAGAGAGGTTAACTTGAGCACAAAAGGGACATTGGCTAGGCTTAGGCTAACTGCCCTTGCAGACCATTTTAATACCTGCCTATGAACTTGTAAAACAATCACATCTGAATATTCTTTACTACGTTTATTACCTGTCTGATTTTAAAGGATCTGTCTAGTTACTTCAGGGAAGTCATTGTATCCATGTTATACCTTACAGTATTGAGTCCTGAAGCCTAAAAACAACTGTTTAAAACAACTTTAACATGTAATTATTCCTTACTAAAGTCTTCACAAACATGTTAGATGTTGTCACTGTATTTTGCTTCTTGATGTTGCTTAGAGTCGACCACTTGACTGGTCTATAAGGCAGTGCCTGATGAGGTTCTTCCTGAAAGTTTATTTCTGGCACACATAGTTGGGGGATCAAACACTGGGGGGGTGTAATACTGAAATATTAGTAATAGAAAGTTTCTTACATTACACTCATCCAAAATTAGGGAATCTGGTTTCACTTTACTCATTTTAAACTAAGTTTTAGCAATCAATCAAAGTTTCTTGAAAGGCAGGTTGTAAGCTTATCAATCAAACTGTGAACCTAGAAACTTCAGGAGATGATACCAGCACACAGTCTGGAATGTGCCCGTTGCTCTTCATACCTTTCAGTACCGGCACATTGTTGGCTCCCCAACAGTTTATTCTTATCGTACAATGTTAAGCCAAAACCAAGTCTGTACTCACTAGAATTTAATGTACAGATGCCCCATAAAGAAACCATGGTATTAGTTCTACAAAAAAGTATTTTGACATCCTTTATAAATACCAGGAATTGCACAATGAGCGTGGTAAGCAGAAAGATAATTCCTCACAGACCCCCAAAAAAAAAAGTGCAACAATTTGAGTTGTGAGACCAGCATCAATTATATCCTGGCAGATTAAGAGGCCATTTCCTTAATCAGAGTTCTGCAAAAAAACAGCAGATAACTGAATGCTTATTTTGACAACCTTGTGTTTGCACTGTCCACGTGACTTTAGCAAAAACCTTTGCTAAAAGCTAAACCATAATCGATGACTCTTGATCTCCTGCTTCACCAGTTTTAAAGATGGCTACTTGGTCTCTCCACCTGAGGCCATATCAGACTGTAACTAGATATACTCTTTGCTAGGCTACATGCCATATATATAATGTATATATCGCATTACAAAAAGAAATTGTGAAAACATGATGCAGATATACTACAAATAATAGATATCTTTCTTATATAATTTTGTGTGTGCGTGGTGTAAGATCGAGAGTGTGCGTGGTGTGAGAGCGAGTGTGTGTGGTGTGAGAGAGAGCGAGAGAGTGTATGTCACCAGTCCTTTTGTTATTGGTTTATTTGTTAACCTACAAACTAAATAATGCTCTAAACCACAATTGCAAGCACGGTAAACTCCTCCTGGAACAAGGCTAAAACACACAAAAAAGCAAGCATAAAATATTGAAGTCACAGACCGCTGATATAACAAAAGAATACCAGTTCAGTTGCTTATTTGTGCTTCCATAAACTTAATACAGTCTGTTCCTGCCAGGTTTTCCTTATATGCTCTGTCCTCTGATTCTGTTAGTTTTTGGAGGGTGTCTTCTTGAGCACTCTTCCATTCAGTCAGCCTTTTCTTAATTTTGACCTCAGATTTTTGCAGATTTATCAGCTCATCTGAATATCTGTTTAAAGCTTCTTACATTTTGTCTAGCCTTTTGTTATTTGAGTTAATACACTCCTTCAGTGTTTTGCTTTTATTCAGCTCTGAGTAAATTTCATTTTCTCCTCTAGATTACTCAACGTCCTGTCTTGCACTGCTTTTTGCTGAGCAGCTGCAGAATTCTTCCCAGTGTTTTCCTCAACACTTGTGTTTGATTTTCTTTCAGGTTCTGTACATTTCTTTTTTGCTGGCATCCAGGCAGTGCACTTACCAGTTACTGAAATTTTACCCCAAAAGATGACTTCATTGGGTCTGCTATCTGAGTTCCAGTTTTCACATTGAGAGAGCTGAAATTGAGCTGTTACTCAGTGTGCAGCCATTTTGGAAGCCTCAAATCACCCGAGTTTTTATCCTGCAACCACTGTACCATTATTTCCATCCACTTCTGGAATCTATCTGTATTCAAATCTTTCCCCATGCTCCACTGAACATTTTAGCACTGCATGGTCTAACAAACTTCTGTCCAGTACTTCCACTACGTTTATCTTTCCTGCTATAATTTTTATCCTGACTTCTGTCATGCCTGCTAACCTTCCTTGAAAATGTAAACCTGATTTCGTACTCCTCTTTTTGTCATCTATATGTCCACAGAATTATTCTCCCTTCCTACTATTGATACATTCTACAAATTCCTCTGTTGCTCTGCCTTATCCAACAGGTAATATTTCACAATTTGGAATCCATAATGCTGACTGCTGGGCTGAAGACTCCTAGTAAAAACAACTATAAAAAAAAATAACATTCTTGTTTGGGTTTTGAAACTCCATGTAGCTATCCTCAATAGTAAAGGAGTTCTGATTTGCTATGAGGGAGCGGAAACAAGCTTTCAATTTTGGGTTGTCTTTAAACAGGCAAGTAATAAGCCACCTAAACTGAGAGTGGCTGAAATGGTTCTTGAGAGTAAGCTGGCTGGGTTGCTATACAGATCAGCCAGGAGCAGTTTCCTGTTAACTCAGTTTGCTTCAGTTCTTTGGTCCTGAGAAACTGAGTATAACTGAAAGTAAATACAGGGGTACCATCACTATCATTGGGAGAGTGTTTAATACTACCTTTGGTGTTTTTATATAATGTCTCCTCTGAATGCATCCCATCCTGAACTTCTGTATATTTTCTGTTCTACCTTTTATTATTTTGAGCTTGTGTGCGCTGCAGTAGTTTGCATTGTATTTATCTGACAATAATGAGCCAGAATGTGTTGCTATGACTGTTATTTTATGTACTTATTTATTCTTTTGTTCACAGTCAGACATCTGAGGTAAATACAGTAAAGGAGCTCTAACTGGGGGACATATCAGTCTGTGGTGTAGTAGGGAGCTGCAGTGGGTGTAGTGTATGTATCTGATACCCTTAAGCTGAAGTAAGGATGAAACAAATGCTTTCCAAAAAACTGCTACAAAATAAAAAAATATATATAAAACAAAAATGGTGGCATTCACAACAATGAATATTTAATAAATAAAATGGGAAAAAAATAACAGAGCACCTTGCTGACTCTCTTGAAGTGCAACCTTGATGAGTGGATGGGAAAACCAAATTTGTCCCAGGGGTTCCACCTGTGCCCCTCATTGATAGGGGTGACAGGTGCTGGCTGAGGTTTCTTTTTGGGGATAAACTTTTGGCTAGACTTGTTCATACATGTGTACTAGGCTAATGGCCCTGGGGCCTTTACAAGCCTAGCCATGGGATTACCCTGGGATTGTGCCACCCGACCTTAGTTCCCAGTACCTCTGTCATGTAGAGCCACAGGAGTTATCCCCTGGGTGAATTTTCTATTTCTCATCCACTCCTCAAGATTTCTCTTGGAGGGTCAGTGAGGTGCTCTGCTTGACATATATAGGAAGTCTATTCCATAGCATGGACAGTCTTTGGGTTATGAACCTGTCCCTCCAGTACATTCTGTTGATTGTGGTAATAAGGCTGAGGTCTCTGGAGCATGTGGTGCGGAGAGATTGGGATTTCTTTAGATGTAGCATTTCTAACAGAGCTGGGTTAGACGTGGCTTTTTAAGTCAAGCAGAGATCGCCTCTAAGTAGGTGATATGAGGCGGATAATATTTGGAGTTTTTTGAGTCTGTCCATGTAGGGCAAGTGTTTAAGGCCTAGGATCCTCTTTGTGAGGTACTTTTGCTGCCTTTCCAATTGTGGCAGGTGTCTAGTGAGATGCATGCCAAATGGAGCATTGTACTCTATGATTGGCCTAATAAGGAAAGAGTAGAGGGAGACAATGACCTCTTTCTTCTTGGATGCAAAACCCTTAATAATGAGATGTGCCACATAGAAGGACTTTCTGACCACAGTGGCAATGTGGTGAGCAAAAGAGAGATTGCTGTCAACCTGAGTTCCCAGATCTCTTACAACGCTTTCTGTATTCAGTGGACTACCATTGATGTGGTAATTGAAGGGAACCAGGCTTTTCCCAAAGGGGATAATGACACATTTTTTGGCATTGAGCTTAAGGCCATGGTTCTGACACCAGTTGTTGGTCTCTGAGGCCATTCTGTAGGATGGCAACATAACTTGGGGAGTTAATAGCTCCCAACTTGCAATTGTCTGTAAACTTTGTCAGCCAGAGTCCCTTTGTGTTGGCCTGGACTTCAGAGAAGTAGATACCAAACAGGAGAGGACCCAAGACCAAACCTTGTGGGACTCCACTCGTGACTAGTCTGCAGTCCGACTTGGAGTCAGCTACTTTCACACTGTGGGTTCTATCTGTAAGCCAGTTTGCAACCCACCTAGTGATATAGGGCTGATGCCTAGCTTAGTGAGTTTTTCTATGATTCCTGAGTAGGGAATGGTATCAAAGGCCTTGGCCAGATCAAGGTAGGCTGTATGAACCACCTTGCCTTCATCCACAGCTCTGGTGACTGACTCAAAGTTGAACAACTTGAGCAGGCATGATCTACCCTTCACAAAACCAAACTGTGTGGGAGCCAGAGTTTGGAGAGTCTCTATATCCTTGTTTATTAGGTCCATGATGATGCATTCCATAGCTTTGCATATCAGACTCGTCAGGCTAATGAGGCAGTAGTTCCCAGGGTCTGTAGTCACTCCTCCTTTGTAGAGAGGGATGACTGTAGCAGTGTGCCATTCAGTAGGGACAAAGTCTGAGGTGAAGCTGTGCTTCAACAGGGCACTCAGGTGAGGTGCCAGTTCACTCTGTAGTTCATGTAGAACACAGCCAAGGATATTGTCGGGTCCCATAGAAGCTGTATTCTTGGCCTTAGACACTGTTGTTTTAACCTGTGCAGCAGTAATACTGGGTGCCTGGCAATCTACTGGTATTGTGATTGGTCCTTTGAGGGGGAGTAAAGTTGGCACTGAATCTGTCTGCCAGTATAGTGCCGATATATGTTGGCTAGGTATAGGAGGTACCATTGTGCAGTAGCTCAGAGCAAAAATGTGTAATGCTGAGGAGATTCTTTACATAACTATAGAAGGCCTTGTGGTTGTCTTTACTGTCTGCTGCAATTCTGTTTTCATAGCTAGCTTTAGAGGATTTGATGAGGGATCTCAACTTTTTGTTGAGGTTGATAAGGGAGTTTTTCCAGTCTTGGGACTTCACCTTATTCCACATCAGTTTCCTCCTTCTGTTGTAGAGTTTGTTTATGGCAGGGGACCACCAGACTGGCTTCCATTTCTTGGAGGAGAGTGTCTTGGTTCTATTGAGTATGATGAGATCCATGCATTTGTGTATGTGTTCATACAGTGCATTGGTGTATGATTTGGCAATCATGCAACTATTCTCCATTTGCATGGGTGCTGTGAAGTTAGCCACCTCTGTTTTTAGGAGCCCAAAGTAGCTTTGGAGAAGTTTTTCATGGTGGTTACCTTTGCAGGGGTGGGTGTGGGATTGGGAGGGATATGGTGTGGGGGTGGGAGGGTTGTGGATTTCCAAGGTGATTAGTTTGTGGTCAGATCTAACCAGGGAGGAGCTGACTATTGATGTAGAGCAACAGTTGCCCATGTTAGTAATGACCAGGTCAAGGATGTTGCTAACTCTAGTGGGGGTAAGAACGAGCTGGTCCAGGCCATTGGAATTAATGAACTCCAGGAAACATTGGGCAAGTGTATTGGTACACGAGTAGTTTTCCCAGTTAATGGAGGGGTAGTTGAAGTCTCCATAGCATGAGAATGTTAGGTTGGACCCTAATATTCTCCAGGGTGCTTAGGAACATTGAGTGAGAGTCTTGGGACATGGTTGGGGACCTATAGCAGGCTACAGCCTGAATCGCGGTCTTACCCAGTGTTAGCTGCACCTGAAGTATCTCTGATGTGTTATGTTGGACGACCAGTCTGGAGGTGTGCACATCCTTTATGAATATGGAAACACTACCACCTTTGGAGCTTCGGTCCAAGTTCTGGGACCAAAAGGTGTGGAATGAGGTATAGCCTGGTAGTGTAGGGATACGTTCTGCTGCCTTGAACCAGGTCTCTGTTACAGCACAAATGTCTGTTCCCCATTTTAAGGAGTGCTTCGAGTGAGTGCATTTTGAGATTTCAATTTTTAGCATTGAGCAGCATGACCCTCAGATTGCATTTGTTTGTAGCTGTTACAGTGGTAATTTGGTCTTTAGAACACCACCTAAAAAAGGCTCTATAGGGGTGGCAAAAGCCTTGGCCAGTATCTGGAAGCCCATGGGTGACTGATGCAGACCATCTCTGGCAAAGCATCGAGGTCTGTCAATCATGTCATCCCAGGCAGACAGATACTGGATCCCCTTAGAGTTACACCAGAAACTTAGCCAATTGTTTAAATCAATCATTTTTCTAATTGTACTGTGTTATCATTCTGGGTGATGGTAGTATGCTGCTCAGGGCTAGGGCAGACCCATCTGGGCTTCATAATTAGGGAGCTCCTCCATGTCTCTCTTCATGTAGTCCAGGGAGGTACGTCTCAGGTCATTCACACCCACATGTACAATGACGAGTCATATTTGTACCTGTTGTTGATGGACATGAGTGCGTGTGTTATTTGGTGGATCTTGACACCTGACAGGCAGCTGACTGTTACTTTCTCCTTATTCAACCTAGTGAGTGCAACATCAGTGTGCCTCACTATCGAGTCACCTTTGACTACTGTGTTGGGCATGCTGTTTGGCCTTAGGGGCTTTGGTTGAGTGGCACACTGTGTTTAGGAGAATTATGTGTCTCATGATTAGTGTTGTGTTGTGGTGGTCGAGTGCATTTCTGCCTTGGAGGGCTCTGCTGTTTGGGTAGATTTTTATTGAGAGTCTCAGCAAAAGTGGGTGTGTGGTTTGTGTTTTTATGTGAAGGCAGTGCTGGTTTGTGTTCTGGAGGGCTATGTGTTCCATGTGGTGGGGTGCAAGTGTTGACCTTCTCCTCTTGACCAGCTATTCCGGTCTTGGCTGAAGAGTGCGTGGCTTCAAATTTGGATATATGAGTGCATCTCTCACAAGTCTGAGTGTTGGGAGGTAACAGGAGAGGGTTGTCTTTGAACATGAGGCAGTTGCTACATTGCCTCAGGATGCCCAAGTTCACCAGGTTAATAGGAGAAAACACAGGGAACTGACCTTTAGACATGCCTGGAGGGGTTGGCATTAATTACCGGAGCTATTTCCTTGTAGAACGTTTAGTGCTAATAGCACTTTTGTGTGCTACAATGATTGCTACAAGAAGTCTGGTAAAGTGCTAGACTAATAAGCTAGTAAAAGTGCAGGAGATGAGAAAACTAGCAGATCTAAGGGAAAAATTGAAGAGCAGACATTGGCACCACTTAGAAGCTTTTCCTGGATACAGCAAATCTGTATCTGGACTAGACTCGTTTATAGGAAAGGTGGGAAACAAGTGCAAATGTGGTCTTTTAAATCAGAAAGTTGAAAGAAATGGAAACAACTGCCCAAACAGTCAATGAACTACAATTTCTGGGCCAGAAACCACTCCTCTTCTTGTGGTAGATAGGTTACCTATGGTTTACCACTCCCACTGATAAGCTAGAAGGCTTCCCTCCAACACAGAAAGTCTTGGGGGGCTCAGAAGCTTACAAACAGTCCTGGATACTGAAAATCTGTATCTGGACTAGACTATTTACAGGAAAAGCAGGAAACAAGCTTAGAATTTTTTTGTAATTAAATTAACAAAAATGACCAAAAAGTGCAGAAGGCAGTAAATTAGGAGGCTACTAACAAGCAGTAATTGCAGAGTAAGAGTAACTGAACAGATAAGAGGACACAGAACAGCAAACTAAGATGGTTACAGTAAGAGTAGGGGCCCCAGGGCCATTAGCCTAGTAACATCCAATGATTAAATACAAGTTTCATGTAAAAAAAACAAATATTTAAATCCTGCGCACAAACTTGACTATATAATCTTTTTTGATCAATAATGTAAACCTCTTAGATATAGAACTGGTTTTAAAGGCAACTTTCATTAAAGCCAGGTGAGCATACTGCATTTAAACTAGTTATCAATCTGTATTCATTGCATTCTGTTTTGTTAATATCCCTTCTCCTTATACCATTAGTAACCGTGTGTAAAACACAAAATTTAAGTGTATATCCTCCATTTCTACATGTTTTACTAAAGCGTTACTTTTCACTTTTTAACATCATGTATATGCTGTGCTACTCTATCTCTATGTTGTTGGTCTTAACATAAAATGTAGTACACTGTATGCACAAAGGTACATATACTACATGCAAAGACTTTCAATCCGCATGATGTGAAAAATAAAATTAGTAACAATGTCTGAAGATGTGTATTAAAGTATATTAACCATTACATTTTGTACATGAATGTGTCCATTTAAGATTTCTTTTGATCTCTGTCTTTTAAGTTGTAACTTATTCTTGAAGATGAACCTAGGGACAGGTTTCACTATCCTCTTAATATCTTGTGAAGTTATTAAAATTGTCCTATTCTGTTTCACAATATTTTACAATTGCTAGTATAAAACATAAGGGAGAAATTTATCTTCATTTTTACTATTATCGCTTAAGCTATTATTGTTAACTTCTCCAGTCACTGTAAAATATGAATGCATAGTACTCTGAAAGATTTTACATCAGTGAAAGGCCTGTTCATATAATTCAAATAGCCTGATTTCAAAAATCAACAGACATTGATAGAACATCTGTTTCAATATGTTATTTGCAGTTAATTTAGACAGTTGGCAAGATTGCTAAGATTGAATTTAGATGGTTTTAGGTAGTCGTGGACTCTGTTAGGCTATAGTGACCATGGATGCTTACCAGTTGGGGTGAGGGAGCATATTCTGGGGGAAAAAAGTCCAAGGCACTTCGCCTCCTGAAGAGGCCAACTTGCATATCAATGTCCTAGAAATGAGAGCAATGCCTTTTAGCATTGCAAGCCTTCCAAGATGCTCTCCCTTCAGAGACGATTGCAGTTCAATTGGACTATGTCAGTAGTTTGGTACATCACAAACAAGGAGGGACCAGATCATACACATTGTGTCGAAATACTACGTATGGCAGTTGATGATCTCATCCAAACTCTTTCTCATAGCAATGTACATTCTGGAGAAGTCCAGTGTGATAGCAGACCAACTGAGCAAGTACATTCTTCTGCCTCATGAGTGGTCTTTGACAAATGTGACAGAAATGATTTTTCATCAGTGGAGCCAGCTTTGCTGCTATCTTTTTGCTTCTCCCCTAAAAAAAAAAAAAAAATGCAGCTCCTACTTTGTCCTAATGCTCCTACAGGGAGAATCGCCGAGGGGTGCTCTACTTTTTGATTGGCACTCCAGTCTACTTTATGCTTATCCACCAATCCCATTAATTCCAAAATTTCTACAGAAAACTGTCAGGATGAAGAGCGAAGTAATCCTCATGGTACCATACTGGCCTTGACAGGTTTCCCATCCTTTGGCCTCACTTACTTTATCAATCATGGATCTGACTCCAGAACTCCTGTCTCACCTGACAGGCATGATCCATCCAGACATCTTAAATCTCAGGCTGATGGCCTGGTTTCCCAGTTCCATTAATAGCCAGGCAACTGATGCTCTCTTCCCCTGTTTGACCTACTATTTTATCTTCAAATAAACCTTCAACATGAAAATTCATACAAGTAAATAGAAAATATTTGTTTACTGGGCAAAACAAAATCACAGTGAGCCATTTTGAGCTCCAGTACATAACAACATACTTGAATTTTTAGCCTTAATTGTTAAAGGAGCTGGTTTCTCGACCATTATAGTTCAGTTCTAGTGATATCAAATTTGCACATTGTATTTGAAGGTTCATCGGTAGTCTCTCACAAACTGTACAGAGCTTTCTTGTGAGGCTCTCTACTTTTGAGACCTCTGTTTAAGGACCTTACTCCCCCCATGGGAGCACATTCTGGTACTGCAAGCTCTTAATGCAGTCCCCCTTTGAACCAGCAGCTAAATGTGACCTTAAGTATCTTGCTTAGCTAGCTGTTTTTCTAGTAGCAATTACCTCTGCTAGACCAATTTCAGAGATTCAATCCTTGTGTGTAAAACCTCCATACTCTATCTTTCACAAGGATAGAGTGACGCTACAAACTAATGCCTCCTTCCTTGCCAAGGTGGTGTCGGAAACTAGTATCAAGCCATTAATCTGCCAGTATTCTTCTCTAATTTTGCAAACACTGGTGGATACATTGGGTAAACCAGTTGCCAAAGTAACTTTAGCCAGGCGGCTAACTGATTTCTGTCTCGCTTATTACTAAAAAAAAAAAAAATGGGCATTATGTTACTCGGACTGGTGCAAGCTCATTCAACTAGAGTCATGGCAACTTCAGTTTTCCTTTCCAGAGCATCCATGGATGTGCATGGAGAACGTGTGCAGTGGGGTCTATATTTGTTTGAAGACTGAAAATGTTGACTCGCCTTTAGTAGACATGGAAATTTCAAAGCTCCAGTTCATTGAATGGCCAAATCATTGATTTCTTTCCAAGGGAAAGAAATCCGTTGGCCGTTCCGTCACATCTGCCTTTTCCTCTAATGTAGTGCGATCTCTGAGTTGGAATATTTATCTAGGGGGGTGTGGGGGGCACAGCACCCTAGTTAAGTGTTTATCTTTTGTGGTGGTCATTTTTGGCCTACCGATTTTTTTCCCTTTAGAAAGAAATCTGTGATTTGGCTGTTTGATGAACTGCAGGTTTGAGATTTTCATGTCTATTTAAAGGCGAGTCCATGTTTTTTGTGTTTGATTATATAATATAGACCCATCCAGTGGCAACTTGGGCTACTCCACTTTCTTTTGTTACTCATTACAAATCCATCCAGGATTTTAGGTTGCTGGGGACTCTGTCCCATCAACTGAGGATATAATGAAAATTAACAACATGACCTAAAGAAGTTATGTTCTTATCATAATGTTCATCTGTGTTGTCCATCTTCATTCTTCCTCAGATTCCTGCCTACCAACCCCCTTCCTTTCTATTTACAAACTTCTGGAAGAATGAGTTCTTGAAGGAACAGCACTGCCCTTTATATTGAGCTCTAGATATAGTTTTTTTTTCTGTATTCAGTACATGCAGTTTTATTTCTCCTTGTTTATGCATGATAATATTTCCTTAATGGTAAAAAATGTGAAAACAAGATCTAAGGTAACTTAAGGTGGGTGCATTTTGGGTAAGGGAGAAGCAAATTTTTTATTTTTTTTTGCCATGAGCTTTAGCAATGGCTGAGTTGGATTCTAGGTTATTAATATACTAGTAGCATTTAATTACTACTAAAAAAATTTGAGTTGGTTCCAGTTGAGACGTACCATAGTTTATGGTCATTCCCATATGAGAACACATCTGTAGAGCCTGATCTCTTGAAGTTTACAGCCATTAGAATTTGTTGATGAAGATGCAATCAACTTTTACAATTTTAAGCAATTCATTAGGAATAAAATTTAAAAAGTGACTTACCATAGCAGCTCCTAAGTATTTGTTACAATTGATATTAAGCACATCATCTGCTCAACTTCCTTGCAAAATCACCAGTATCAATAATATACTCTGTATCCCTCAAATATTGTCTTTGAATATATTCCAAATAAATCAAGATCTGTTCTGTGAGTCAACTATGACCCAAACCAATTGGATGAACAAGTGGATCAAATAGAGACTTGTGAATTTTTTGTAAACCATAAATGTCTGGTGTAGCCAGTTCTGTGGCTGAAAAATACTCCAGCAATTCAAATGTTCTTATACTAGAATTTAAAAATAATTCATAAACAGATACTGACTCAAGTTTATCTTATCTGATCATTGTTTAGAGGCACATATGTAGACAAGTTATTTACCATAATAGACATGATTGCAATAGCTATCAGTGTTCCTAACCACAATAGCACTCCCTTTGTCAGCTGGCTGTATTCTAATAATATAATTAGTTAAGTGAATTCAGAGCAGAGTATTCATCTGAGGTTTAAACTAAAGTATTTATTATAAGACTTGTGTGAAAAGAATGAATAAACATCTTGCATTATTTAAAAAGGCCAAAAAAACCAGTGGATAGGTACCAAAGCATAAAATGTCTTGGTTTCTTGATAATTTTCTTGCAATAACCAAGTTAAGACTGTTTGCCCATAACACAAGTTTGAAAATTATTTTCTGTTAATTACCACAATTCCTAGGTTGGTATTAAGTTAAAACTTAGAAAATGCTTACATTTATAAGATCTGTTTAAAAAGTGGACACATTCATTTGCAAAATGTAATTGTCAACATATTTTAAATACAGATAATTTCATAGACATAGTGTAGTACAGTATATACATGATAAAAAGTTACTTAAAGAATGCTTTAGCCAAACATGTGGAAATGAGGGCTATGCACACTTTTCATGTTCTATAGATGGTTACTAATGGTATAAGGAGAGGGGATATTTGTAAAAGAACTGAATGCAAGGAATATGTATAGATAACTACATTAAATGCAGTATGTTTACTGAGTTTGAATGAAACTTTCTCTTAAACAATACTATCTCTTGAGGTATACGTCCTTGATCATATGACACTATTTGTGTTTCTGTGCAGGATTTAAAATGTGATAAAAGCATTTTTGTATCCGAGTGCTTACATTTTTATTTTTGTATTTTATTTTTAAATTAGGCTGAAATATATTGCTGTTTTTTTTTATTCATTCATTAAATATGTGCATCTCAGATTTTGGACTGATCAGTTAGCTGAAGTAGGTGACCACCTCTTTTTGTATGTGTATGCACACATGGAAGGAGGTTGTATACTTCTGATACCACTGAGCTCACACACATTGTCTTGACCATGTATTTGTTTGTTCATTCATTCATTTGATTGGGTGCATCTCACATGTCCAATTACAATGTGTTTAAGGGACTGAAATAAATTACTATAGCCAGTTATCTTTATTTTATTACACTCTATTTACAAGGTCAGCGTAGATATGCTGTGTATGGGGGGGTTGCTGTTGTGGATGAAAAAAAGCCTGATTGACCCTCCTGTAGTAATTCTAGCTTTGCAGGAATACTATGTATTTGTATGAAGCAAGTTGAATAATCTCATATGGCTGAGTAAAATTTAAGTTGAAATACATTACTATGGCCATTTTTTTTCACAGACATTTTGAGATGTGTGTGGTTAATATGTTTAATTGCTAGGTATGGGGTTGTCTTTAAAAGTGACAGACGTGCTGCTGCTTGTACAAGTTACAGTCATAATTTTGGTTTTCCGGAACTAATGTGTGGCCATTTTTTACATCTACCTCCTGAGGTCTTCAAAATGAATAAGGTGGATACAGGGGTTGCCAATGAAATAAAATGACTGTGTAAGAGATATATTATACTGTTTCAAAATATGGTCAACTTCTTACTTTTCACTTTACATCATAGCCTGACATTGGTGCTGTATACAAAAGTCTGTGGATGCCTTGGCAGGATTTGTGTGATAGCAACTGATCATTGCACAGTGGTGCAGTGAAAAGCACTGTCATCTCACAATGTGATTATTTGAGTTCTGGGATGTGATGCCTTTTGTGGAGAGTTTACATGTCCTTATCCCAGTGCTCTAGTTTCTTCCTCCAAACCCTCAATTGTACAAGGAGATTTTGACACTGACTTAGTACTGGGCTCATCCGCAAACTCTGCCCTTGGCTACCTCTACTTTAATGTCTTACCTGTTCAGAGACTTGCACATGTACTCATGGTAGCTTGTGTGGGAGTGGTGACAGTGGGGCAATTTGTTCTTCAGCATTCCTCATAATCAAGTGTCTGAGGTGCTTGTCTAGGAGGAGTCTATTGTATAAGATCAACAAGTTTGAATACGTATTTGGTGATTTTGGTCACATTTCTCAATCAGACATCAGTTATGTGTCTAGTTGGCTATCTTTTGTGGGTAGGGGGATGAAGGCATACAGTGAATGCATGCCTGACAAGTTAAAACACATTTACCAGAGAAATTATTTCACTAATAAGTGTAATTTCATACATGAACATAAAAGGTGGCTGTCATTTCAGGTTGGGTTGAGGAGGCAAATTATGGATGTGAATAACAGCAACTTAAAATGGGTGCCGTTTACATGACTGAGAGCAGAGCTGATTGAATGCAGATGTATCCTGATTTATTAAATGCAATTATACTTTAAAATGTGTTAGTGTCTTTTTTTTATGCCGTTAGGATAATTTTAATACATTTTACTGCTTAACAGTTTTAGTAGGCTTTGTCCTTGTAGGTACGCTAGTGGAGTTGAGGGATTTCCCATGTATAGTACTGGCTGGTGCTTTTATACATACTGGCTCTTATTTTGTGCCGTGTCACGTTACAGTGGATCTAGAGAATATGCCCTTTCCCTGCTGTTGTACAAACACAGAATTTTATGTGTAACTTAGGGGGTAGTACAGGAAGTTTTCACCCTGTTTTTTGCAGTGTGTATCTTTGTGTTGCTGTTCAATTCCTTGTACAGTGTTTTGGATGTGCATGGTAGTGTGTTTTCAGTAGATGAATGTATGTGCTTTGATCTCTAGGTTTGTTTTCATTGTTTTAGCCCTGTTCACTGTCTCTCTTCGTATTTGACTATTTTAGGTTTTTGACCATCTTTATGGTTTCTTTCCCCTTCACCTCACACTTCATCCATGTAATGGTGTCTCACAACTCTCTCACTCTCCTAGCATTCCAGCACTGACCCAATCCTCCCTTGGCCACATTGACTTTCCCTTTCTTCCTCACCTAATGGTGCTTTTATCTATCTGTTGTTACCCATTTGGCCAGTAGAAGGCAGCACCACCCCATTAACTAACTGTCTCCTCTATCTGATAGGTTCTTTACTTAAAACGACAGAAATAAATGTAAATTTAAAACAAAGCTACATTTGACTAGTAACTATGTCTATACCTTGAGTATCCTATATTGTACTTCCACCCTTGACTCACCTCCCTGTCTCTTACCCTAATGTCCACTCACCTTAGGTTTCTTACCTGTGTCTCTCTCTCTCCTATTCTTACTGATTGTTTTCCATAGTCTTGTCCTAGTCCTCTTCTCCTGGCTCTCTCCCTCCGCCTTCTACGGGCTCACTCCGCTCCCCTACCCTGCCCCCAAATTCCACCCGCCCCCACTATCTATACATTTATACCTCCTCAAACCCCTCCCACTCCAATTACACCCTTCACTTCCTGTCTCCACCTCTAACCCACCCATCAATTTACATAACCAAACCACTCCCACACAAACTAAACTCCATTCATACTAATAACTCCCTTCCATACCAACATAAAACCAATAACCATGTTAACCAAACCTTCCTCATCTATTATCCATCTACTACTACTACTAAGCCTAACCTATCTTTCCTATGTCACCAAGCCTTTCCATTACACTCACTCCACTCCCCATCCCACTCACTCCCCTCACTATCACATAACTAGCCCATTCCCAAAACAATTCATACACTCTTCCACCCTCATAAGCCCTCATCTATACCCCTGCAACCCCTCACTACTCTTCCATTTTAAACTTATATGGCCAGCAAGAGCATTTTTGTGTGGTGGTTTCTGACAAATATTTTCATATTTACACTGTCTTGCTTTATTTTTTTTGATTTGGGGAAGAAGGTGAGGTGACCCTAGATGAAAGTTTTCCATTTTCAGTTTTTATCTCAGTTTAAGTTCACCTTTTCTAGTACTTGCGTGCATTATTTAGAAGTTACTTTATATAAAATGTGCTATGAATCAGCCGCTTTTAGAAAACCAATATTTACTAGCATTCATGTTGTTTTCGCAAGCATCCCTACAATCCACCCATCCACAACTCCATTTTTTCCCATTTTTATACATATGGTTAGGTGCAACTTCAACAGTGACAATCCTCTACAGCTAAGGTACCCACCACTGGGTATCTAGCCCTGCATGGTGGTTCTTCCATACCACACACTTGCATGCACACTAACACCTATGACCAATTTAGAATGTCTGGTGCTGGAGGAAACCTATAGAAGTACAAGGTGGACATGCAGACCGCACACAGAAAACACCCCACCTAAGAATCAAATCAGGGAACTCAAATTCAGATTGAGATGGTCCTTTAGATAAAATGCCTTAAAACAGGAGCATATCAGAAGGTGCTTCAAACAAATTAAAAATGGAGAAAAATACTGAAATGCTATAATGTGCTGTTTTATCGGTTGGTCCATCTCATTCACTTCAGTATATTTAAACATTTTATTATGTATTCCAGCCTTTTTAATAGATACTTTTAAAAAAAAAAGCACTTGGAAATGTGCTGTAATTACGTAAATTTGCTGTAATTAAGATATCTGGCTTAAATGGAGTTATTGGCTGGAAGGGCTATTTGGTGTATTACTTCCTTGCATTCTAAGATGATATTAAAATTTCAAAATAAAAATGCCTTTTACTTGGTCTAAAATTCATTTTTTTTAATTGGGACTATTTTATAACAATGTTGGCTAACACATTTGCTCATAAATTCTCTCTCAGAGCATTCTAGTGGATTTACCCAGTCGGAGGCTGTTTCAGGATCAATGAGTACCCATTTAAACTATATTTTCATATTTACAAGAACATCTGTCTTCAGTGATTTTTCTCCTCATGGTTTTTGAAAATAACATAAGCAGCATTATTGTAAAATCCATAATTTTATGCTTTTCCCACTCAATTAGTATTTTAAAAATTGCACAATCTTTTGTATGTAAACCTAGGTGCAGATCCAGACTCTTGATTTCCGGTAATTTATTTTCCAATTGTCTTTCAAAATGTTATCTATGTCAACATGTATTGGAACTGGAAAAGACCTATAAAGACTTTATAGCCACACAGGCCCTTGGAATATGACCATGTGTCAAAACTGGTTGAAATTTGACACACCTATTTTCTCACTTCAAAAATGTACTAATTTGTTAAAATAACATCTTGGGGAAAAAAATCTTTCTGAAAGAGTATTTCAGAAAGGAATACACCATCTTTACCAATCGACCTCCTCAACCTATCGAATTGTCATAACATTCCTTTTCACAGGGTAAGGATGCTGATTACTGTAGTGTAAGTAATTGACAAAAATGTCCTAAAAACATTAAAGTAGAAACAATTTTGTTTTCTAAAATGTTCTAGTTGGATCTAAAAAGTCTATCTTGTTACTTATGTCACTTGATGTGAATGTTAAAACTATGTATTACTGTGAAGGTTATTTAAAATCACATGTGCCATTCCATATAAAAATAATCAATGTCTAATATTTTTAACCAGAAATTTTTGATTCCTGCATTAATGAAGTCCAGAGTAAAGTATTTTTTTTGTCCTTATTTTACATAAGCCATTGGTAGTTAGGACACATACTCTAGAGACTTTGAACAGTATGGTACTTGACTACATACAGATGTGAGTCTTATTAAATCTGTTTTATTAAGCACTCTCATTTTGAAATGTCTGGGCATTATTTATGAAAAATTAGTGACCAAACCTAATTTTATTTATAATAATATTTCACGATTAAGGAGAAACTTGGGGAAAAAGATCAGAAAATGAGTTTTAGACTAGCTGGAATGTTAAGTGTAACAGATGCAAATGATGTAAATATATTTGATGGTAAAATAGCTTGCATCCCTATGGTCACATTAATCCTAATAGTAATCGGAAGGGTGTTGTATATCTGAACAATTATTTTACCTATATTAAAAGGTGGGGCATGGCATCAGATGCATTTAAAACAGTTTGTGTATCAGCATTGCTATGCAATTAAGAGAAAATTACCACAATGCATTATTCAAGCACCATTTTACCTGTAATTACATTTTTTTTTTTTTGCATTTAAAAGGTGGAGGGTAATGTGAGAGGTGGGGATGATTGTAAAATGATGTATAATATTGATAATTTACTCTGGCAAATTAAACTTGTAGGAGATAATACACCTGGACTAAAGAAAAACATTTCAATCAGTGTGTTGAGCAGAGCCACATCATGGCCAAATGGGAGCCTAGGCAGAGTAATGGACCAGCCTCCTCATGCAGCCATTCCAGTGTCACATTACATGACCGTCTCTCCCTACTTACCATAAAAACTGTTCAAGCCTGTCTGTATGCATATTATTTTATTTACCTTTTCAACAATTACAGGGAATTGGTTTTAATCTTAAAACTTTATTCAAAGTTTATTGCATAAACACTGAAAATCTGTCTTCAGTGATTTTTCTCCTCATGGTTTTTGAAAATAACATAAGCAGCATTATTGTAAAATCCATAATTTTATGCTTTTCCCACTCAATTAGTATTTTAAAAATTGCACAATCTTTTGTATGTAAACCTAGGTGCAGATCCAGACTCTTGATTTCTGGTAATTTATTTTCCAATTGTCTTTCAAAATGTTATCCATGTCAACATGTATTGGAACTGGAAAAGACCTATAAAGACTTTATAGCCACACAGGCCCTTGGAATATGACCATGTGTCAAAACTGGTTGAAATTTGACACACCTATTTTCTCACTTCAAAAATATGTACTAATTTGTTAAAATAACATCTTGGGGAAAAATCTTTCTGAAAGAGTATTTCAGAAAGGAATACACCATCTTTACCAATCAACCTCCTCAACCTATCGAATTGTCATAACATTCCATTTCACAGGGTAAGGATGCTGATTACTGTAGTGTAAGTAATTGACACAAATGTCCTAAAAACATTAAAGTAGAAACAATTTTGTTTTCTAAAATGTTCTAGTTGGATCTAAAAAGTCTATCTTGTTACTTATGTCACTTGGTGTGAATGTTAAAACTATGTATTACTGTGAAGGTTATTTAAAATCACATGTGCCATTCCATATAAAAATAATCAATGTCTAATATTTTTAACCAGAAATTTTTGATTCCTGCATTAATGAAGTCCAGAGTAAAGTATTTTTTTTGTCCTTATTTTACATAAGCCATTGGTAGTTAGGACACATACTCTAGAGACTTTGAACAGTATGGTACTTGACTACATACAGATGTGAGTCTTATTAAATCTGTTTTTATTAAGCACTCTCATTTTGAAATGTCTGGGCATTATTTATGAAAAATTAGTGACCAAACCTAATTTTATTTATAATAATATTTCACGATTAAGGAGAAACTTGGGGAAAAAAGATCAGAAAATGAGTTTTAGACTAGCTGGAATGTTAAGTGTAACAGATGCAAATGATGTAAATATATTTGATGGTAAAAATAGCTTGCATCCCTATGGTCACATTAATCCTAATAGTAATCGGAAGGGTGTTGTATATCTGAACAATTATTTTACCTATATTAAAAGGTGGGGCATGGCATCAGATGCATTTAAAACAGTTTGTGTATCAGCATTGCTATGCAATTAAGAGAAAATTACCACAATGCATTATTCAAGCACCATTTTACCTGTAATTACATTTTTTTTTTTTTTGCATTTAAAAGGTGGAGGGTAATGTGAGAGGTGGGGATGATTGTAAAATGATGTATAATATTGATAATTTACTCTGGAAAATTAAACTTGTAGCAGATAATACACCTGGACTAAAGAAAAACATTTCAATCAGTGTGTTGAGCAGAGCCACATCATGGCCAAATGGGAGCCTAGGCAGAGTAATGGACCAGCCGCCTCATGCAGCCATTCCAGTGTCACATTACATGACCGTCTCTCCCTACTTACCATAAAAATTGTTCAAGCCTGTCTGTATGCATATTATTTTATTTACCTTTTCAACAATTACAGGGAATTGGTTTTAATCTTAAAACTTTATTCAAAGTTTATTGCATAAACACTGATGTCTATTTACTAAAGAAAAGTTTTACATTTGAAAACTTGCATGCTATACGTATAACTTGCGAGAGAAGTATTGACCTCCAGATACATATGTGCTAAGTTTATGCACAGTCTCTGCAGAATAAATTATCTGAATAATAGCACTACTAGCAAGCCACTTTGTATTTTAGTGCTTCAACTACAAATACTGTGCCTGCTGCCCTTGAAGAATAAATTGCCTGTCTTGCATTAAAAATAGGGTGTTGGTGATGTTGCCAAAACATTTTCCCAACTAGATCAGCAGTGTAGTAGGGAATAGCAGGCAAACGATGACAGGTTCACAGTTACTAGGCATGTAATCCTGGAGATCATTAAAAAGTCTAGCCCAAATTCCCAAAAGCTCCAAGCCAGTGTCTGTTATGCGTCTTGCTCAATCTTGCACAGAAGGAAAATCAAGGTGGAAATATTCAAAACCCTGCTTTCTCACCACAAGAAGTAACAAATTGGCATGTCCGAGCTTTAGTCCTTTCTGTTAAGACTATCAGTTTTTAATTAAATGCAGACACCCTTTACAATCCAATCTTGTAGAGACCACTATAATATGGAATAATGACTTCATAATGGATGCTGAAAATCTAATCACTCCCAATAATGCAGACTGTATGACCTAACTAATACCAACCTATTTGTCATTGCAGGGGGCTGTAAAGAAGGTACTGCAAAATATATTGATAAAATACAATATGTTTAGACTATATATTACACAATCCAGGCCCACCATTGAATTTAGTACAATGAATAAAGCAAAACAATTTGAGACTAGCAGATACTTTACATACAACATGCATTTTTTTTTTTTTGGGGGGGGGTCTTTGATGCTTGCAGGACACCTCCATCTCATTTTTGACCTATGTCTTTATTGTCAAGAAAAGCTATCCCATCTGACACTACTTTGTACAGGTCTGACCTACCCGAATAGCTAAATGCTGTAATTTTGCAGCATACACTGCTGGAGACAACAGGGTTGGATTGTGGACAAGTGGGGCCTTATGCATGGTAATGAATCAGGATCCTTCTCCTACTTAAATATACCAGTATCCCATTACTTGGTCCCCGAGGAACCATAACCACTGTTGAAACCTGTCAGTGTATGTACTGCTTTCTTTTCTTTTAAATTATCCTGAAAGTAGTGGGTTTCATGTAAGCTTTTATTTAACATTTTACAGAAAAATACAGACAGACATTTTCTAAACAAAACACTTGCATTGAAAATGGACTATAAACATAAGAAACCTTAAATTTGAGATTTAAGGGAAGAGAAGTTTGGTGAAAAACATCTGGCAACCCATTAAACTGCAGTAAGCATGCTGGGATTCATACACAAAGTAGTACTTCATTATATGAAGGGTGCAGGAATTCAAAAGACAAATGTAGAACACATTTGCTGACAGCCCACTGGACGCGTGTCCCTTTCCAGGACCAGTCCCAGGCTACTGTCTTCATGGGTTCATAGGTGTGTACTAGGCAAACGACCACTAGGCCCTTAAAAGCCTAGCTGTGCAACCCAAACTTAAAGAAACTTGGCAGAGTAATGCAGAAGACCAATAAAGACTGAATCAAACTATGTACTACAGTAAGCCACTCTTTAACAGCTCATAGCCTTATTAATCTTCACTAAGTGCTAGGCAAAGCATTGTAGGCCACACACTGCATTCACACCTGTCTGAAAAAGCTAATTTAGACTTACTCATAGGTGAACTACTAACATTAAATTAGCATGACATAAATGAACTTATTCATAGCTAAATAAACACCCTGTCAAAATTAAACTTAAGGATCACATAAAAAAAACATAACACTGTGTTAATCTAATACTACAGTCGATAACCTTCCTTTATGCCATGACTTCTCTGGTTCACAATAGATAACCATCCTGTATGCCATGACTACTCTGATTCATAGATGGTTACTAAGCTTGCAGGCTGGGAGACCATTGAAGAGCCCAGTCCAACTTTCCAGTTGGCCCAAAACACTTAAGTGACTCGCTCAAGCACAGGGCATAAATAAGAGACAAAATCAGAGGTGTTGTGCAGAACTGGCGACTGATAAGGGCAGACCACTCTAAGTTGTTTCTAAGCTCCTGCATATTATCCTGATATTGTCTGTAGTTGTTCCTCTAGTTCTTAGAAATTCCTCATGTTGTGCAATATCTTAAGCTTTGCAACCCCGCTACACAAGTCCTATTTCTACTTAACCCATATGATCTATATTGCACTCTACCCAACAGCTGTAAGCTAGTCTGGGATATTTTCATAATTTCCAATTAGAAGGAACAAGAATTTGAAGCAATAATTGCTTATAAAGAATTTTGCGGTATGTTAAATCTTAATATTAGACACTACACGTACAGCTCCTAGTTAATGGCCCATTTTGCCAAATATTAATGCTAGTAATTTATTTGTACAGCCTTTGGCATGAAATTTCATTTTAAATACTTTGCTTCTTATAATGAGGAGAACATAATTCGGCTACTTGTTTAAAAAAAATGTACATCATTTTGTGTAGGGGAAAAATAGGCAGAAATCCGTTCCTTAAAATTTCCATCTTTTGGATATAAAAAAGGAATTGGTTATTGTTTGCACATGATCAGAAGGTGGGGAATATTGTAGAACAAGAGTATGTTAAAGCTTTCAACTACACATACTCTTGTGAAATATATAATTTCTAACCAGTCTAGTCGAGTTATTGTCACTTGGAGAATATGTAAATTGAGTTACTACTACTGAAGTCCCAGCCTCCATACCAAATATTCTCATGTATTTCTTCAGAAGGAAGCCTGCTTTATTATATTTTCCCTTACACATCCCTGTGGTTATCCATGTAGCAGCTCATTGACTGATTTAGGAGATGTGCTCATTTAGCCGTATTGCTATTTGGTTACTAAGAGGCTTGTCTAGAGAGGCAATTGTATTGGTCCAACATGGATAAAGAGAGAGGATAAGAGTTTGACATGATTGGTGTATGTCCACCTTTTAGAAGGAACAATTGGTCAACCAGGAGGTGTGTTCACTCATTTTTCTTCTTATTGGCTTGTTCAGAGGCTGGCCTGGAGAGATGTTTGTATTGGTGAAGATGGGAAGAAAGGAAGAGCTAAGGATGTTGTGATTGGTTTTCTAACCATTTTTTAAGCTGAACGATTGGATGTAATGTCAAGATCTGGTGAAGGCTACAGCTGAAAGCACTAATCCTTGTGTTTTTCTCAAGAGTTTGTGATTTTAACTTATATTTTATTAAAGCTAGTTGTTTTAGAAGTAAGAAATGAAAAGTTCCATGGTGGCATGTCCGTTTTTTTGTGTGCTTTGGAATTTCTGTTACTTGGACTGCCTTTAGTAATGACTCTTTGCATAACAGTAGTTTTAGGTGGAATATAAATATATGCTGACATAATTCTCCTCCCATGCCAATAACATATTACTACCACAAATCTCATTATCTGTCCTCTCTTTCTATTAACATTGGAGCCTATCTTGCAATTGGTATTTTACTCCCATTTTCCCCTCAATATTCTGGTGAGTCTCTATCCTGAATTTTTTTGTCAATTTGATACGCTTATTTCTATTCTAGTGTTTTCCAGTGACATTGCTATCTGTACCGAACATTTCTTAGCTCATTCACTCCAACAGGAGATCTGGAGGTTTGTACTGTAAATTCCAATGATTGCATCCAAAGAGTAAATCGGGTTGTATCCTAACATTTCAAGCAAACAATGTCTACATGGAGATATAACTGTTCATCACAAATATTTTCAATGGTAGGGTTCATTAGATTATATCTCTTAAGGTGGATATTTATAAGATGTAATATATTTACTGCATTTATTATAACTTGGACCCACTCCGGAACCTCTCATGTTACACACAGTCACACCAACGTTTTAGTTAACTATCTGTGAGCTTTCATATAAAAAGCTCTGCAGAAAAATGAGAAAATAACAACAATGGTGGTATGAGCAATTAATCGTAGAGAAAACATTTGTATTGCCCATCATATAAGCTTATAAATGAAATACTCCAATAGCTTGTTTTTGCATTATTAATGCAAATATGAAAATGATTTATTAGATGCCTAATGGACGTAGTAGGATGTGACTACATAAATATCTGGAGGGGTCACTAGGCATTAATGAGCCAGTATAGTTCAATACTTATAGAAAAAAAGCAGAGGCCATTTACATTCCATGATATGGACAGATCAGAGGCCATTTACATTCCATGATATGGACAGATCAGAGGCCATTTACATTCCATGATATGGACAGATCAGTCATTATGAAAGTTATTACTTATTTCATTTATTTTTCTTTCATTTATTATTTTTTTATCACTGCAGTTGTTTTGAGAATTTATTTCCAACATTTTGTTTACATCTACAAGCTATTGGCAAGCTGATCTCTTGTGAAGTGATGATCCATCTCCTTTTTAACCCAGTTTACATTTTTCATGACTTTGCTTCAATGAAAATCCTTAATTCAGAAATCCCTATCTCCTTTTAACGTAAAACAAAGACGTGAAATTATGTCCATTTCAGACTGGGAGGTTCCATTTGCAGTGGATATAAATGAACAACACTTCAGGCATACAAGATAGTATGTGAAAAAGTACACTATAAAAATAATTCCCACAAACAGTTAATGCATACTTTGGACTGCACAGTGAATATCACTAAACTGAACACTTGGTACATGTAAGGTCGAGAGAGAAAATTTTAACATTTACTTTTCATCTGAACTTTTATCTTTACTGCATCTTTTATGTATGATCTAATTAAGAAAATATCAGCCTCTCTGCAGTATTCATACTGCTGTAGTTAATACAGACATGTGTTTCTAATCCTAATTCTCTTAGACAAACCCCAAGCTCTTCATCTTCATCTTTGTCTTCTTCTTCCCGGTTCCACAGAGAGGACATGCAGACTCTGCACAGAAGGCATCCCAGCCGAGGATCAAACCGGAAAACCTCTTGCTATGAGGCGGCAATGCTAACCGCTGCACCACCGTGGCCTCCTCCTATTAGAATCATGGCTATGCTCTTGCAATTCTGCCCCTGGATAATCTGCATTCCATTACTAGGTCTAGAAACTAGACATATTGTCACTACAGAGGAATATCAAACATAATAGATTCCATAAGAAGTCAGGCTTGGCCAAGTTATTAAATCCAAAATATTTAAAGTCATATAGACTATACCCCCCCCCCCACCACCACCACCAAGTAAACCTTTTTGTACACCACTGGTCGACTCTTATCCAAGCTGCAGTAGGTAGTAATTTCAAACTAAAATTACCTTACCCAATGATTATTTCACACATATACTAGTATACACTGCTATTCTTGCTTTTTTACCCATTTTATTTATTCATGTATTGTATTTTTTTTTATATATCCATATATATATCTTAATCCTTTTTTATGTTTGCTTTGTTTTGGTATGCATAGAAATTTACCTGATTTTTCTGTTGCCATTAACTGCATTCTGTTGTGTTGGAGCTTTCCTCCCCTGGGTCAGCACTCAAAAGGAGTATTTTTTTCCTGGTTGGATTTTCCCTGTAAACAAATGCAAATACATTTAATTGACATACACAAAGTTTATTATTGATGCATTTCATTTATTAAAGTACAAATTTACAAATCATGCTCCGTAACACTGGAGTAGGGATACAAAATATTTAGAGTAAGATGTTGGTTTCTAGAAATGCAATGCTGGAAATCTCTGGTGAATTAATGAATTGTTCAATATATTTTACTGAAAGAACAAGAGGATAGAGACAAGTGGAGAAAGTGGGGAGATATGCCAAAACTTTCTGCAGAGGGACAGAAGACTGTGGAGAGTAAAGAAGGGGTGCTAGGATATTATGAAGAGATCCTGAGGAAAGTAAAGTATGTAAAGTGGGAGAGTAGAGGGGACCTAACTAGGTTAAATAACTCTACTGTTAGAAGAGCAGTTTGAGTAGTTGAGCCTTTATTTCCAAAAACCTTGTTTGGAAGAAAGTTCAAGTATGTTCTGTGGAAGTTTATTCCATGGTTAAGTTATGTATGCATCTTAAGCAGACAGCCATTGTTAGATGTTTGTCAACTGTGGAGCAACATGGCTTCTTAAGGGGTAGGCTGTGTCAGTATCTCAAATAATGGTAGGCAGTTATCAGAGTGTAGTCTTCTGTGAATCCTTGTTTTGTGAGTGAATTTCAAATAATTAGGTAACTCTTGACATGTAAGATTACATAAGGTGACCATGCTGGGAGGGAGAGAGGGTCTACTGAGGAAAGGATGAGCTGCAGCTGTTCTGGTGTAATTGGTCATTAGACATTGACCATCTGTTGCATGTCAGAACTCGAATGATAGGCATGAGGTTGAGGTCAAATATAAGCACATTTTTCCATGGTGGTGTGAAGACTATTTGCAGATTTCGGTTTCATTGACAATAAACAAAAGAAATCTGCCATTGCAATAACTACAGCTTATTTCATATACGCAGGCATTGAGATGAGCCAGTTTTTGTGTAAGGGAGTATGTTTCAGCAGTTACCCAGATGATGTGAGAGTGACTTGTCTGAGGTTGGTTTATCAGAATTCTAACCCTTCATATGGTTGTAATCTAGAAGAACAAATACTAGTATTGGTGAAGGCTTGTTTTAAAAAAAAAATACCGACATGAATGAAGATTATTTTCAGGGGTAGTTTTGCTGGTAGCTTTTTATGGTACTGCAGTGCAGCTGTTTAGGGGATTTGCCCTTTTACCCCACTGTTGTGCAATCTCAAAGTTCTTTGTATGCATTCATATCCTATATCATAGTGTTTTCATGCAGGGGGTGGGGCTTTCCCACTTGTAAAAACATGTGCAGTTCTCATCCATTTTAGATTTATTCTAAAATGCACTTTTTTGATTTGCTCTTCTGAACGTTTGATATTTCATTAGAAAATATATAATGTCAGGGCTGTTTAATGTTGAATTTGGTTAACATTTACTGGGGTTGGGGAATATACCCTTTCCATCTTTTACTGTGATCTTGGAATTAGAATATTAAATTAGAGGGTGGAATGCGGGAGGAGTGCAGGGAGGCGTGCCCCTCCACATACACAACGCTAAGGAATGCGGGAGGAGTGCAAGGAGGCGTGCCTCTCCACAGACACAACGCTAAGGAATGCGGGAAGAGTGCAGGGAGGTGTGCCCCTCCACAGACACAACGCTAAGGAATGCGGGAGGAGTGGAGGGAGGTGTGCCCCTCCACATACACAACGCTAAGGAATGCGGGAGGAGTGCAGGGAGGCGTGCCCCTCCACAGACACACCGCTAAGGAATGTGGGAGGAGTGAAGGGAGGTGTGCCCTCCACAGACACAACGCTAAGGAATGTGGGAGGAGTGGAGGGAGGCGTGCCCCTCCACATACACAATGCTAAGGAATGCGGGAGGAGTGCAAGGAGGCATGCCCCTCCACAGACACAATGCTAAGGAATGCGGGAGGAGTGCAGGGAGGCATGCACCTCCACAGACACAATGCTAAGGAATGCGGGAGGAGTGCAGGGAGGCGTGCCTCTCCACAGACACAACGCTAAGGAATGCAGGAGGAGTGCAGGGAGGCATGCCCCTCCACAGACACAACGCTAAGGAATGCGGGAGGAGTGCAGGGAGGCGTGCCCCTCCACAGACACAACGCTAAGTTTTTACTTAACCTCTTTTGCGTACAAGCGTAAATTGTTTGTTGGTACATACATAGTGACATGTCCTGTGTTTGTTGTCCATGTTGGCTGCAATGACATATTGATGTTTCACGCTGTGCACCCAAATGTACGCTTTTGTAAATGGAGTCATTTGTTCAAATGTTCATTTACAGAATGTATATTTTACAGTAGGATGGTTTTGTCAAGAGTTGACTGAGATTTTGAGGGTCTTGTGTGTGTGTACAAATATATGCAGGTTAGGGTAATGTTTAGGTAAGGAGACCGGTTTAATGTGTTTTTATTTGTGTGAGTCATGGTTAATAATGGGTTAGATCTAGTGTAGTGAATGTTGCTGCATGTTTGTGTTAGCCTGTCTTGTGTTCTTTATAGAAAAGTTGCTTTTAAGGTAAGGTATAGGATTTGCATACATTACAAAGATGGTGCACAGGGGTGAACCCTAAACATGCCCCTTCCCCTAACCCTGACTCTGCACCTTACCTTAACTTAAAAAAAAACCCAAACCACTACCAATATTGAAACAAATATACTAGTGTCCTAGAAATGTGTTGGTGTAACGACCTTCATTAGTGTTGAGTATTTTTTGATAATATGAATGTCTGAATGTGTTTTTTTTATCAGTTCGATCATTCATACTATAAGTATACATATGTATATATGGTGTATATATATCAATGAAAATCCATTTCACTGAAAATTTCTGACTTAGGGTCCAAATTGCCAAAAATCCATTTAGCTGAAAATAGTACTGACAATGTATTTGCCTTTTCCCCCTACTGTAGTGCAATCTCAGAGTGAGAATATTAAAGTAGAGGGGGTGTGGGGGGCGTAGCCCCCTACCTACTCAGGTTATAAACTGCTTACTTACCCTTTTAATAGGGACTGCTCAATATAAAATAATACTAGAGAATATTAAACTATACTGGGTGGGGGGTACACCCCGCATTGTGTGGGGGCTGTGCTCCCCACCCCCCACTTTAATATTCTCACTCTGAGATCGCACTACAGTGGGGAAAAGGGCAGATACACTGTTAGTACTATTTTCAGCGAAATGGATTTTCAGCGATTTGGACCCTATGTCAGAAATTTTCGGCAAAATGGATTTTTGGCGAAATGACACTGATCCGTAATATTTATAATAGCATTGTCATGTTGATTGCAGTGGTAACCTTACAAACCTCAACTTGGTGAACCTCGGGGGCAGGCTTTTACATGTTCAAATACAGGTAATTTTCCTTGCTATCGCTGAATTGAGGCTTACTGGATTCTGCTAGACAGTCAACGAGCCAGCCACAGTCCACTCAATGAAACAGACTGCGTATACAACACAAAATGTATGTTATAACTTCATGCACTGGTTATCTTGTTGCTGTTTATTACCTTATTCCGTTTTAAGAGACATGATAAAACTTGAGAGTTGGTTGATGCTGTTAAAAAAAACAAACAAACAAAAAAAAAAAAAAACAAAAAAAAACTTTGCAGTGTGGAGCGTATATTGTTCACTTCCTGAATTATGTTAAGTATCTAGTTCATTAATAAAAATGAAGCTGTAAAATATGTGCTACAAAATAATAGAAAATAGGTCGTCCACAGTTAAAAATGGAATATCCTTCATTGAAACTCACAAACACGTGATCCTAGTGAAATATAATGAAGTACATCAAAAACATTCCTTGCATATAATCTGGTTATTTGGAAGAAGGGAGTGGTTAGAGGATGGTTCTGTTAAGAGCAATAGAAGCATTACAATCATTCCTTTAAAGGACAACTATGGGGTACGGGTTTTCTGCTTTCTGATGACTTTACCCACTGCCTGCCAATCCCCCATGCCTGGATGATTATTTTCAGAGGTGGAAGCATTTATTTTCATGTTTTTAGCATTTTCCATCCGACTACTAGCGGTAGAGCTAGCCATCTTTCCTAAAAGTGTATTCTTGCAGTCTTGCAGCTATCAAGAGTTCTGACAAGTCGCCCATCACTTTGGAAGCAGTGCAGAGTGAAACACGCCCTCCTTGGCTCTTGTCACCCTGGAAACGCCTTTCTTTTAATTATGCACACCTTCCAGTATGCATTCCTGCCACTCGGCCTGCCTTTTCATAAATATGCCATTGTCCAGGAGAAGGAACTTCTTAAGTTCCAAGATCAGAGACTGCATTTTTTTTTTTTTTTTTCAAAGGAGGATTCGTCAATTAGCAGCATCTGCAAGGATATTTCAAGTGAAGCATTTATTTTTCAGTTCCAGTAGGCGCTGCTTTTCTAGTTTAAATGCTCATTCATGGATTATTCAAGAATTATAAAGTCTGCTTTATGATCCTTCCGACTTTTAACATGATAGATGTTTTACGCCTGGCAGTAAATGCACTTGACAAGCAAAGATTGGTAGTTCTGTATGGGGTTGCACATGCTTGGAAGTTATTTTTTTCTCTATGTATGTATGTCCTGCTACACTTCAGGTTGAGTGGGGAAACAGATGGCAACAAACAAAGTATATACACCTGATGTGAATGATTTCAAGCATGTTTGTTTTGACCTTTAGACCAAGGCTTTCAATTAGTCACATATGTATGTTACTCCACTGCTGTTTTCTGCTTCATCAATTTTACTTTAGAATATTGGCTCTCTGCGGCTTGCTCTTTGCAGTCATAATTCTAGCTGTACCATTACCAGCAGTTTTTTTGCATTTAAAGTTGGTCTTCCATTTTCTTTCTTAAACTGTGTATGTGTAGCATCACCATGGATGACATTAAATGATGGTACATCATTATTAGTGTTTCAGAAAATGCTCATTCAAGTAAAACCAGTTGTTCTAGTAACTTTTATGTTAAACTTGCATTTCACAATTATTCCCGCTTTTGCGTGTATATTTTTATCCATATAGTCTAACAGTGTGCTTAATAAAAGTTGTCGAGCAAATACGTTGCTGTGTGCTGCATCCATGTGCAGTTCTGCTGTTCAATTTTTTTCATCTGTCCAGAATTTTTAAATGCATGTTGAGGCAAAACCTGTTCTGTCAAAGGTTTTAGTGAAGTGAGTAAAATTCTGCTTGATCTTGAGACAGTAGTGTTTGCGTCATTTGACTCTCCAGATTTTCTAAATTGTACTGCTGCAGCTATGTGCAATTGTTCTGCCAGTCTGGTCTTTTTTGTGCCAAGTAAATTTGGGCTACTGAAAGAAGTCTTAAAAGGTGCATGTGAATGAAGTTAACTCAAGACCTGCAATAAGGGAGACTGTACGAGTACAGTGTGTGAAGGAGACATATGGAAATGTTGGTATTTGTCCATAATATCTACAGTTTAGGTTGCACAGAACTTAAAGGTGACAGTGTTATAGTATGTACTTCACATGACATCTGCAACAGCTGGAAAGGCCACAGAAATACATCACTAAAAGAATCACAGGTCTAAAGCAGATGCCCTATGCTGACGGTCTAAAAAAAAAAAAAAAAACTCTGTGGCATATTGTCTACTCAGAGGCAATCTCTGCTTAACATAAAAGGCCATGTCAAACCCTGAGCTGTTGGGCATGCTCCACTTAAAGAAATCCCAATCCCTCAGAGCCACATGCTCTAGGGATCTAAACCTTGTCATCACAATAAACAAAACATGCTGGAGGGATAGGTTTCTGACCCAGAGACTCCCCATACTCTGGAGTTGACTGCCCATACATGTCAAGCAGTGACTCCTTGGACCTCTTCAAATGGAACCATAACAATTGGATGGGAGATAGGAAATTCACCCCGGGGATCACATCAGTCAACCTGCTAGACAGGGGTCCAGGGGAGTAAATATTGTGGGAAAAAATATCCAGGGAATTATTATGGTTTGTATAGGCCCTAGGGCTGATAGCCTAATACTGACCTATGCATGGATTTATAATTAGGTTTTGTATATTATAAAAATGGGATTGATTCATTTTGTGAAAAATATTGATGTGTAATGTTCAGACGACTGGAGACTTATTTTTGTTTGGTGCATGACTTATTGCTTGAAATGTCTGGTACTAGCTGGATACACCTTTGTTATTTAGGATGACATATTTGAAACGTTTGAATGTTTACATTTTTTTGTTTGATAAATAGTGCTATCTTATTTTGATCAGAAGCAATCATTCATTGACACTCTTCATTCCGGATTCTGTGGGTCTGTGAAAACTAAAAACATTGTGGCTTTATTTAACAGAGTTGCAATCTTTCTAGTGATTTTATTAGATTGAAAACAAGTATGACTGCTTTGCTTTAGGACAAACAAGGTTAAGCAAGATTGTGTTAAACCTCTTACAATGTGTTTGTTTAAATTAAAGTCAGTGCATTCCAGTCTGGGTCCTGGTGGTTGCTAGAGCCATTTTTTATATGCATCTCATGTATTGTATTGGTTATATTGTAAAGAGTCCTAAATCCAGTTGTATTCATTTAATTAGTGAAATAATATCCAAGTCTAACCTACATTAATTTCACTGCTTTTTGTACGGTTACTCGCACGTCACTGATCTGATTTTTTTCTCTTGCTTCCTATTCTTTTTAGCTACCTCATTTCCGATCTTTCCCCATCGCTATTTTCTATTCTTTTGTCTTTCCACAATCATTGACTGTCTCTTTTCTTAATGGCTGGACTGCTAGACTGATGTAATATTCAGTTTGTAGTGGCTGTACTCTCATTTCTGGGCTTTACTGAGTTTTTCTTTCTTGTGTTGTGCTGAATCAGGCCTCTGCCCTCTATGCTTGGGCTCAATCCCTTACCCTACCTTAATTCACACCCACCCCAGAATCGATTACCTTTTTATAGCTATCCTTTCCTTAACCTACCCCAGCACACTCCCTCATCCAATTAGATCTCCTACTACCAATGTTCAAGCCCCTCCCTCTATCTATCCAACCAACTTATAACTCCCACCAGATATTTCCATTCCCATCCTCCATACTTTTCCAGTCATCCTCTTCCAATCCTTTTTATAATTTTCTTCCCTGTCTTCTACCTTTTATACATTACTATGTTCTTCCCACAAATCTTATTTCTTATCCTTCTGCTACACCTCGCCTATCATATTTAGCTAACTCTACTTCCTAACTCACTCACACCCCCTATCCTACAGTTACCACTACCCACTAATTCTCCCATAATAGCAACTCTCTTCTCCTGTACTGAACACCCTTTCCCAAAAATCACTTCTTCCAAACAAGATTGCACATCAAAAACCCAAACTAATGTTTCTCCACCTCAGAACTCTGTATCAGTTCTACTATATCTCTTTCTCTCTGTGGTGACATCCACCCAAATCCAGATCCCCATAGCTCATCTACTCCCACCATTACTGCACATACATTGGAACAACTACCTAACAGAAGTCTCAAATTTCTCCTCCTACTGCATTAATATCCACAGCATTCTTAAAACATCAGAACTGCACTCTTTGCTAGCTCAGTACTCCCCACAAATAATCTCACTATCTGAAACTTGGCATAAACCAAAATACGGACAATGAATTTCTTCTCCCAGCTACAACATATTTTGCTTTGATAGAACTCCTAAAAAGGTGGGTCTGTAGCTATTATGTATTCAAATCTCCTAACCATATCCACCCTAATGGATCCACCTCCCTCATTTCACGTATTCAAATCTCCTAACCATATCCACCCTAATGGATCCACCTCCCCCATTTCACCCTGCCGAACTCATTGCCAATTGTAAACTTGGGTATAAAACCCTTCCCTTACAATAGTTGCTATCTATATACCCCCTGGCAACCTGTCAAACTAATTCATCGGTTGGCTAACTATGCCTAATGAAACCATTATTCTTAGAGCCTTTAATATTAATTACTTTATCTCCTATAATTCCTCTGCCACCAGCATGCTCTGCCACCAGCATGCACCTGTATGGTTACACGCAGCTTATATCCTCTCCCACTTTTCTCCACAAATCTACAAACTCCAGCTCCATTCTTGACTGGATTTTTGTCTGTCATCATTCTGAATTCCTGCCAGACTCTGTTTGTGATCATTCTCCCATACAAGTCCTAAGGTCCGTCCTTCACCTCCCTAGACCTCATAAATTTAAACAATGCCATAAACTAACTACAACCCTGACACTTTCAACAACCTTCTCTCTGCAATTGACTGGTCATTCCTCTTTCACCTCCCTTTAGATGAAGCCGTTCTCTAATTCAACTCTGTCTTAAACATTTTTATCTCTATAGTCCCCCCGAGCTGTTGGGGTCAAATCTCTTATGTTCACCTTGGCATACTAAGGCTATCTGTTCTATCATGCAAATCCATTGATTTTGCATGGAAACTTTGGGCTAAAACAAAATCACTCACTTATTTCCAGAAATAAAGGGAATTCTGTAACCTGGCCAAAAAGCAGATAAACATTGACAAGAAAAGAAATTCTACCATATCTCCCAAACCACACATTCTAGAAACTCCCAAAAATTCAGGAATTCTGTCAACCAGATTTTCCACCCTGGTAACCCTTCTACCCCCAATCCCTGCCCCAATAACTCTCCCCTTGAAACTGCTAACATCTTCAATACTTACTTCATTGATACCATTAGAAAACGTTTTTTGCCAACTTCTAACACATATAATCTCTCACCTCCCCCACCCCCATACAATATCATTCTTTCACACTTCATCTCGTCCCTACTAGTTATATTAATAACCTTCTCGAACTTAATGTTCCCCATGAGCTGACAACTTGCCGCCTCTCTTCTAAAGGCTGCCAACAGCTCAATAGCTTACCCAGTCTCTATCCTCATTAACTGCTCAGTCTCTGAATCTACTGTTCCAACTCTTTGGAAGAAGTTCTACACTATATCTATCTACAAAGGTGGAAACTTGGTTGATCTTTCTAACTAATGCTCTGTTGCCATACTCTCTCCCACTCTAAAATTCTTGAGCACTGTGTGCACAAACAAATTCTGTCCTATCTCATGCAAGGAAACCTCATCACCCCTACAGAGTACGGCTTCCACCCCCATCATAGAACTGCTGCTCTCATCTCCTCCTTTACTAACTCCATCTCCTTAGCCAGAGATGACAGTAAGCTTTGTCTCGCCTTTTCTTCATAGGAGGTTACTTGGCTTATGGCCTGGGACCCTTACAACCCTAACTAAGAGTTTATCCCCAAAAAAGATACCTCAGTCAGCACCTGTCACCCCCGTCAATGAGGGACAAAAGTGGACCCCCCTCTGACAAATTTGTGGTTTCCCATCCAGTCATCAAGGCTGCTCTTTAAGAGGGTCATTGAGGTACTCTGAAATGTATGGAGAGTCTATTCCAGAGACTGGGCAGCCTCTGGGATTTGAATCCCTGTCTTCAGCAGGTTTTGTTGATGTCACATGTTAGATTTAGATCTTTCAAGTGGGTAATGCATGAGGAGTTAGACTTACGGATATGGAGCATCTCTAGTAGGGTAGGGTCTTGAGATTGCCTTGGAGGTGAGACACAGATCACCTCTATTAATTCTATTAATGTTGTTTTAAGATACAACTTTAAAGGACATTCTTGTATACAAAGGTCTTTTTTTCTGGTTAAAAAAGTTTCATAGTGTGCAGTAAGATTGTCATAATTCTTTGTGGATTTTATCCCTGATTTAATATTTCCCTGACCTGAGTAATGCATGAGCTTTAATGTTAAATTAGACAGGCTATTTATAGGCTGGGAAGCACCATTTATATTACAAACTAAATTATAAATAGTTCATTTTTATTTCATGCAAGTTGAAACCCCTTGACATTTAAGTTTGATCTTGTGTTGTAGGCTAAAACAAAAAGGAAAGTGGACACAATACAACCCTGTTTTGCTATCTTTTTATAATTATTTCTTTAGATAACACAAACCAAAATTGGCTCATTCTTATTGTGTGATAGCTCTTCTATTCATGTATATGACTGAAATTATTCTATTGCTTCATATCTGTGTCCAGTTAAGAAAATCAAATGCTTTTTTCAGTGACTAAACTTTAGTGAAACATTTTCACTTGGAAGTAACATAACCTGCTATTGCTAATGTCTTTAACACTCTCATTGGTTTGTCTTATTTAATCACAGTAAAATAAAGAGGCTATAATTTTGATTCTGGCAGTTAACATATGATGCCATGAAAAGGGATTGTTTTTGCTGCATTCAGCAAGAACTTTGTTCTGCTTTAAATTAAGGACATGAGTAGAAAATTTCAATGAAGGCAGAGTAATAGTTTGATTTTTTTTTTATAATCTTGTTAAAATATAAAGGATAATTTGTAAATTTTTTTCTAGGGAAGAAACATTTCTGGCAGTAATCCTTTTGGTCCAAGGGCTTTATTGTAATTTTGATTTCTTTTTTGTATTTTTTTAATCATTTTGATAAGAAAATGACTGGCTAAAATTACTTAGCAGTATTACTCTGACTATTAGTTTGATGTTCATTGAAGTATGCTTCCATTTTGTATGCATTATTAAAAATAACTAAATTAGGTGATTTATGTCATGAATCGTTTATTCATTGGATTCTTTTATAGCTTGCATACATTTTTGTTTTATATAGAGTTGGATCTTCTAGCTGATATTTTAGTCTGTGTGCTGATAAAATGTTGCATAACATTTTTATTAATTTTTAAGCTGTTCTGTGGTCATGCACTTATTGCTATTTTAATTTAAAGAAGGTACAAGTTTCAATCCCCTTTCCTCAGTTTAGCTTTTGCTCTGTTCAACTTTAATTATACAATTTTTGCTCAAAAATATGTTTTTATTCCTACACCAGGTTTAACTATACGATTTTTGCTCAAAAATAAGTTTTTATTCCTACACCAGGTAGAAATTCTACCATTCAGCCATTTAAGTAACATGTTAAAGACTCTTGTATAAATTCTGGCTTTCTGATTATTATGCAAGGTAGTGCCTTATTTAATTGAGTAACTCGTCTTTAAAATCATAAGAGGGTATGCACCTAGTCTTTAAAATCATAAGAGGGTATGCACCAGAAGAATGATAATTTATACGGAATTTAAAAACAAAATAGAGCGTTATGGTCAGACATCCAATCATTTCAAATTGACTTGAATTTTGCAATCAAATCATCAGAAGTAGAAACATTATTTTGTTTTGATTTCAAGAGAAAAATAATGTGAACAGGGGATGTTTATCTTTGTAATCTATGTCTTTAAGATTTAAATCTTCCAAATTTAGCAAATACTTTGAAAAAATTTAGATCTTTTGTAGCAGAAATATTTTTATCGTCTACAATACTATTGGTTTATAAGTTAAAATTGTTCTTTTATATTTTTACAAATAGCTAAAAAGGTTTTGTTGACTTTGGACCCAACTTCACACTGAAGTCCAGAAATCCAGTATTCTCCAGATAGAGTCTATATTATGTTCTAGTTTAAGAACATGTTGCCATTGTAACACGGGGATCTATTGTACCAAAAATCTTATTTCCATGCAATTGCAGTTTATTTTCTTTTTCTAAAAGGAGGAAAAGGTGCGACATCACAAAACATTTTTGTATTTTTTTAGCAAATGAGTTTGCTTAAAAATTGTTTAATACTTTTTCAGATATTTAAATCTGTTTTAGGTCCTTATTTAAACCCCCTCTTTAAAAATAGAAATGATCAAGTAGTCATTGGGACCAGTAAGTCTATTCAGACTAGCGATGTACTTTCAAAACAAATTATAGTACAACTTAATATGTTAAAAATGAAAAAGCAATATAATGCTGAATGTGACATACCTAAACTAAGTAAAGGAAAATGTAAGACTGATGTATTCTAATAATTTATGCTCTTATCCAATTTTGAGGCTGAAGGAAGAAGGGAGGAAACAGTAGATATGCAGGCAGCACGAAACTATGCAATTAGTACAAAATTCCATTTTATAAATGTTCAACTTGCTACAAGAAGTTTTCCGACACACTCCATTTAAATATTTAATATGTTAAAATATCAACAAGTAGAGGACACATGGTATTGCATTAGATATCAATTTTACTGGCAGATAAAATTGTCTAGAAACAGTCCTCAGTATTAAAGGATTTAAAAATTGCTCAATGAATTTATTTTTGGAATACATTGTTAAAATATTGTTTTTATACTACACGATAACTTGTGTAGCTGTCTTTAATATGTTTTTGTGATCTATGATTAAAACGGTTGTATGATCGATGATAAGCTTGGCATGTTTAAACAGTGTAAACGTTTGTCTGGAGATTTTTAATTGGAGTATTTCAGGAATAAGTGGGGAATTTTTTTTTTTATTTGCTTATGTATGCCCATATGCAAGTGTATGTATGTATGCATGCATGTGCGCACACTATATTCTGGCATAGTAGCTGTAGAGCCACTGGGAACCACGGGGGGAACACTACCTTTGAGGCTGACACAGAACAGACAGGCAAATCGATGCACAGCAGTTGTGTTTTGTGGAATATAATGAGAAATACTAGAGGAGCAGGAAGAGCCCAGATTTGAGGACTTTGGGCTACTCAGGATTTGAAGAATTTACATTCTCTGGAGAGTACATGCATGAGTAAAGGTGTCCCTAAAACTTGATAAAGGGATGATGTGCTGCTCTGAGCGTTGATGTTGCTGAATTACCCTGTCTGGTGAGTGGAAAAAAAAATGGAAAGACTTAATGATGCAACTAGCTTTGACAGAGAAGCTGACTGTAATCATCCATGAAAATGTTTTTTATAAGAAATTTGGTTTAGCATAGAATATCATTTGATGGGCAATGATTAGTGTTAATTTATTACTTAATTGATAGCTGCATTTGAATGCTGGGTAGATGGAATTAATTTGTTCTGAAGAAGTCCCTAAGAAGTAAAGAAAGCATTTAAAAACTGGAATTTACCACAGTTAATAAAGTAGTGTTGTTTGAGTGAACCCGGCTGCTCGTCCTCCCTTTTGGTTACTTGGTTTGTCGATATTTACAAGTTGTTTAATTGTCTGTTACCTTATCCAACTTCCGGCTTCTTCTCACTCCGGTCTCAATTCTCCACATTTTTAATACTGCATGTTTTGTTGAGCCGTTCTCTCATTATTAATATATTTGATGACTTCGATTTATTAATATAAACTGCCTGTTATAATGTATTAACTTTGACTATGTTCTGCTTACTGCAACATCCTACTTTTATCTGTACTTTTTCTGAAATTGGTTAGTTTTGATCATGATTTTATCTTGGTCAGCAAATTGAAATGTATATTCTGCTTCCCACAAGTACTACTACTGCAGTTCTAGATGACCAGCAGAGGCCACAGTGGGTGAATGAATAAGGCATTGGTCTCCTAAGGAAGGGACTGTGGGTTTTAGTCTCATCTGGGGTGGGATAACTTAGCCTGGCAGAGGTTTGAGGCTATGATATGTTAAACTGCTTATCTCCATTTTCCTACTTGGGATCTAATTCTAAATTACGAAACTTCAAAGCTTTGAATCTTTTATGGTCAAGACCATAAGATCAAATTTTTGAAACTTTAAAAATAAAAACAAAAAAATATTTTCACATTTTTGCAGGGGGCAAGTCACCCTGCACCTCCCACAACTCTTGCTAATTAAATATTTTGATTGCACTACAGTGAGGAAAACCGTAAATATACTGTTCTGTGCTAGACAGTAAAGTCCATTTTAAATGGTTCAAAGTTTCAAAATTTCAATTTTTATAGTCTAGTCTATAAGAAATTTATTTAGAAGTAGACCTGGCTATGGGCATGTCACATGTCACATAACCTGACAATGCTCTGGGGCAGTTATGAATGTGGTTTAGACTCCTTGGTCTCCTTGAATGCATAAAAAAAATTATGAATCCCATGTTCTTTTTCTGCCACCATTCTGATATTCTGTTGTGAATAAATTGCTTTACATATATATATATATATATATATATATATATATATATATATATATATATGACGTGCTTGCAAGTTAACCGGTTATTAATTTTTATAGATTTAACATATTCATTTTAAGATGACCTTTGTACCCTAGCATCTCTGGTGTCTCATTCTATTTATGAAAGTGGCTTAGCATTTTACATACATAAACACCTTAACGGTTATGCCAAACAGATGCAAGGTACAGAGAAATTGGCTAGGCTTAAAATGTTCCACAGGGGCAGCTAGCCTGGTACTTGCCTATGAACACAATCTTTTAAGTACAGATATTTAAAGCTTTTTGATTGCATGAAGAATTTAAAATGTATACTGTGTTCAAGTGGGTTTCCTCCAGGTGCTCCAATTTCTTCTCACATTCCAAAGATGTGGTATGTGGATTGGACACTCTAAACTGGCTATAGGTGTGTGTTGTGTGTGTGTGTGTTGTGTGTGTGCGCAAGTATGTAGTGTAGAAGAACTACTGTGGCAGGGCTAGCTACTCTGTGGTGTAGACCTTGTTTGGCTCTAGATTCACTGTTTAAGTGACACCCCAACACCATGTGCAAAAATGTGAGAAACTGGTTGTGGATGGATGAACAGCATGTATGATGTACAGTAATTTATCCTGTAGCCATTTCAAAACAATGAATATTAGAGCATAATTTTTCAGCATTTCGTCTCAGAAGGATGTGCCTTACCAGGGAGCAATTATTGATATATGACATTATTCCTTAAACGGGTGTAAATACAGGCTAAAATGCCAGACTTTTTAAATCTGACTGGTTATTGTACATGAGTTCATATTAAAATGCTCACTTGCTATCATACATGTAAGAATTCAATCAATGCCAGCAGAACTTCATTTACAACAGCCACATAATGTGCAGTCACAGCTGGGATTTATTTTCTTCAATCGGAAATGTTACATTAATCTCTGGCTGCTAGAATTAACATTGTGCATGCTTTTTTTCTCTCTCTGCAGACAGATTTATATAGACAGCAGCAATATTTCCTAATTCCAGCTACAGTCATTTAATTTGCACTCTGTGCATTTGAGAACTGGGATTGATTTTCATCTGCAAACCTTTATTAATGTATGTAATATATTTTTCTGATGACGTGTCATGTTTCACAGGATTAATTCTGCTCCCTCTGTGTTAGTTTATTCAAAAATGCTGCACATCTGAAATTTTCTGTTTTAAAACTATAAGCTTAATGGCAACATCTTGTAACCAGAATTCAAAAAAGCCTGCTTCATATGGTGTACTACATGCCAATACACATTTTCTCAGAGTAATATATAAATCTTATGTCTTTTTGTCTTACTAAACAAGTACGGTATATTTGTTTTCAACATTAACTTCCTACACTGAATATTTTGTTGTGCATATAGTTTCAAATCGATACATTAAGACCCTCACCCAGTGACTGTTTATGTGAGTATAGATATTTTATATAGCTTTCAAAAAATGCAAGCAACACATTGTCAAGTTTTGTTGCATTTACAAAAGAAAAAATAAAACACTTTGGCTTAGACAAATTATACCAAGCTGTATAACATAGACAATGTATGGAACTATACACGTTGCTCTTCATCCTCTCAGAAGCTCTGGCAGCTCTGAAAAAGTACTTTCTATCTTCCAGAAGCTTTCATGTCTTTTTTTTTTTTTTTTATGTCAGATCTCCTATAGCATCACTTTAGGGAGCCCACTTTTCCTTGGTTGAAATATTTGCCATAATGTGAAAATTGTTTGCATAATTATTTACACTTAATGTTTCTCTAGCTATGTTAGCAGGGCCAAATGTGTTTTGAAGTTTTATTGCCCATCACATCAACGTTAAGCTGGTATCATTCCATAGTTTGTAGGCAGCATGATTTTGTTGGTGTAAATGTAAAACTGTAGATGCTTGGAGGAATCCCTTGGCTGACCCTAGAGAAACATCTGGAACAATCTGCAGTTTAATGCATTACAGCACTGATGTTGAATTTGTACTTTTTCACATGCAGTCATCTAAATATGAGAGTGCATTGAACAGCCAAATTAAATCTGCTCATCTTTTTACATTTCAAGTCAATTGGTAATCCTTACTAAGACATCCAGATACATTTATTGCAAGATTGCACTTTACTTTGAATGTTGGTTGCTGGAATGAATATATTAATGACAACAGTCAAATCATTTGTGTTACTGTATATGTAATCTCTGTCTTTAAATAGATGTGACGCATTGTGATGAAAGCACTTATCTTAAGATAAAGCCAGACTGAGAAACAGTAAACCTCAGACTTTTTTTTTTTTTTGACTGGGCACTCTGTAATAGATGAAAATTTCCTTCACTTGTCTGCAATTAAATCCATCTTTGTTTCCATCTGTGTGGTATAAAAGTGTGGAAGGCACTGAAACCTTACACTGCCTGGTTATTCTCTGCTGCTTTAAATCAACTTTCTGTAACTGCACAGATGTCTATATTCTCGAGTGTGAGGATGGCTTGGAGGGAGTTTTTTTAGGCTCCTGGCATTAAGCAACAGCACCTTGAGGTTCAGCTGAGTTAAATTTTCTTTGTCTGTAGTCTTGTCAATTTGGCTTTGAATAAAAAATACACTGTGGTTGGACTTTAAAGTTTTAGCCAGAATTTGAAAGCCTAGAGGGGAAGGGTGTAGACTATTCTTGGGAAAGCAGATGGTCTGTAAATTATTTCCTCCCAAGTTGACAAATATTGGATACCAGAAAGAAGCCAGTTGTTTTAAAGCATTATTTTTTTGCTCATACTGTGACATCATCCTCAGTGATGCATTGTATCATCCTCGGTGATGGTAATATGCTGCTCAATGCATTGTGACATCATCCTCAGTGATACATTGTATCATTGTATGATTGTATCATCCTCGGTGATGTTAATATGCTGCTCAATGCTAGGCTCCTACCAACCTGAGATGGTCTGAAATCTCCATAATGTCTCTCTTAAAGTCTAGGGCGGTAACTCTCGGGTCACCTACATGGACCATAATGGAATTGTACTGGTACCTGCATACGTGCTTGATTTGGTGTATTCTGGCTGAGGATAAGCAACAAACAGCTGTCTTCTCCTTGTTCAGCTTTGTTAGGGTATCAGTAGATCTTTCAATGGAGTCCTCTACAACAAGAGTCCTGGGAAGTGTGTGTGCTTGCCTTAGGGGATTAGTGTTTGGGGCTCCACTGAGAGTAACCGTATATGTGGTAGGTGTTTTTTCTGAGTGCCTCTGGGCTTGATGAGGCATAGCTTTGACAACAGGCTTCCAGTGTCATTGTGTAAGTATGCTTCTCACATACTGTCTACTACTTCGATGACTAAGTGGTTGCCAGTAAACATGACACAATTGCTACATTGTCTCGAGATGCCCATATCTGCCAAGCTGGCTCAGAGATGTTAAGAAATTGCATATGCATGCTGTCCAGTCTTTTGATTTGTGACTTACTAGGGAGTGGTGTATTGGTTAGAAGGATATTAAGGGTGCTTCATTGGAGCAAATTAAAGTTAATAGAATTTAGTACTATTTAGCATAATGTTTACACACTACTGAATTCTACTAAATCTGTAGGTATTGCTACTTGACTCCCAGCTAGCTGCTCTAGGCTTATCGCACAAGGTATTTGCACTATATTGCTGTTTTATGAACTGTCTTTCTAGGTGTTTGCTACTGTTTAGGGCACTGCTAACACATGCAAATCTGCAAAAATTATAGCAGTGCAGAAAAAAAACAGAAATGAACTAACGAGCCCTCTAGCTAATAAAATGACTACACTGAGTTCATTCTGTATTTCCCACCTCAGAGGAGGCAAGCACTTCCTGCCACAAGTTGAATAAACCCGGTCCTCCTAATGTAAAAACACAGTAGAAGAGACCCAAAACTGCATTGCTACCAGAAACAAAACTTGTGTGAGTTAGCTTTGATTAACTTTGCATGGATGGCACTGGATACAAGTAAAATACTTCTGCAGTGCAGGCTAGGACTCCAAGCTTTGCTGAGCTCCCAGAAAATGAGCAGGAGACAGTATGTAGTAAAGGAGGTTTACTCAAAAGCAGTACAGGTGCGCCCAATCCTATATGATCGCTTATTCAGCGTAAGGAGAGCATCCTTACTGCTGCTGTTTCTGTGGTTCTTTCTATTCAGTGGTCACTTTTCAATGGAATGATGAAGTGGCCATGCATGTGGTAAGATTACTGGCTTGTTTTCTGTTGAGAGGAAGAGTTTAGCCAAAATACCATATTGCGTGACCTCCATCATTTTGGTTGGAGTACTGTAGGGAGTTTTTTCTGTCTTATTGACAACATACTAGGAACCTCATTCATTGGATGGCCTTTCTGAGGTAAAATTCACAAAGTCCACATATCCCTGAATCCTTAAAACACTACATCAGCATCACTAAAGAACATGCACAAAGCTTGCTTTCCAAGACCAAAGTACTTCCAAGTTGTTCCCGTGGCATAGATTGACAAGGCCCTGACTATGGCCCATTCATCTGGGACTGATTGATAGCTCTTTATTTTATTTATTTATTTATTTATTTGACATTTGTTTGCCGGGGTGGTCTGACTGGGTCTACAGAACCCGTTTTCAGCAGAGGCCTGGGGAGAAAAGCTTCACATACAGTACAATACAAATACAGTATAATCCAATACAATAAAGATTACATTAGAAATACTATACAAAAAAATAAGTTGAAAGAACGAACTGCTACAAGATGTCGTAATATGTTATTACACAGCTAGACAGTTCTATAGAGTTAAAACATTGACAGACGATAAGTCATTCCCATCATACATGATGTCGAAATAGCCAGAAAGTTAGTGATGCAGACATATATAGCGAGAGAGAGAGTTAAGAATAGAAGCAATATTTATTTATTTATTTAAGTTTTGATGACTAGGGAAGTCCACTGGGCCATAAAGAGCCTGTTTTCAGTGGGGGCCTCGGGGAGAAAAGCTCTAAGTATTGCAAGTTTCATATTACAAAAGAATAACACAGATTTGTACAGAACAATTAAAACATTTACAGAAATATAATACATTATGTAATAAGCTTTTAGTGAGTTTCCATTTAAACAGAAGTTACTAGCCCTTTTGGGGTGGAGAGGGGTTTATGTTGGAGTATGACATGGGCGTTCCCATGTGGCTGTCTTTTTGGGGTGGAGAGGGGTTTATGTTGGAGTATGACATGGGTGTTCCCATGTGGCTGCCCTTTTGGGGTGGAGAGGGGTTGATGTTGGAGTGTAACATGGGCGTTCCCATGTGGCTGATAATTGAGAGAATAACTGACATTTGAAATTGGGATGGTTTGGAAGGTGTGAAGGTGGGGGGGGGGGGTTCCACTGCTTGGCTAGTGAGTAGGACAGTAGTGGGTGGCTAGGAGGTCGTGCTGATTTGTGCACCTGAAGGAAATTTTGGTTTGTGGATCTGAGTTGGCGGTTGGGTATATAGGGTTTTAAGGATGTAGTGAGAGATGGGCAGTTTGTGGGTTTAAAGATGAGCTTGTGGGCAATGGTGAGTTGTAGGTAACTGAGGTAGTTGGGGAGTTCAAGCCAATTGAGGGTGAGGAGGGAGTGGCAGTGGTGGGATGAATTTTTTGAATTGGTTGCAAATTTGCAGATCTTGTAGAAGCAGGATTCAAGTTTGGATCATAAGCTGAGGTGGAGATTTGTGAACAGAGGGGCACTATACATCAGGGAGGGGAGCAGGAAGGTGAATGCCAGGGTTTGATGGGTACAGGAAGCGGTTGTGTCTGTAGAGGAGACCTATCTTTTGGTGTTTTTTTTTTTTTTTTTTTTGATTGTGGAGTGGATGTGGGTATCAAATTTTAGTACTCACACTCTCTATCTCTCTGTCTCTCAATAAAGCCTGAGCAGTAGCTTAAAGATATAGTATAGAAGCAGAGAAGTAGTTAGAAGAGCTTTAGGATCTTGCAGTCTGTGAGGGATTGAAATGTGAGAGAAGAGAAAGACCTGAGCATTAGGCAGGCTTTATGCTCTTGTGAGTCTCTTTCTTGTTACTGATGGAGTGGCAGGGAGGGATGGGTGTGGCCATCATGGATAGGATGGTCATCAATGACTCTCCCTACGAGGAGGCATGGCTCATAGAGGGGACTTGCCCTTGGATGTGATTGATGAGTGATGGAGGCTGGGAAAGGGAAATGGGTGGGGCATATTAAAAGAATTAAAACCTGGATAGAAGCCAAGCCCCTGTGAATCCCCAGCAATTCAGGAGCAAGTTGAAGGGGATGGGAATAAGATACAAGCTGGGAAATCTGGCATGGATATGAGGCACTGGGGGCTGGGTAAGTAAGAATTGTGTGCAGGGGGCAAAAACAATTCTTCCAATGGACCTGATATGCCTGAGTATTTAATAAAAATGCTGAATGTGCCTTGGCAGAGCAACTCCTTGAAATGGTTTTTTTATCAACAGGCTTTGTGCCTGAATTGGACTTGTAGCAGTACTCATGCCAGCCTATGAGGGTAGCCTTACCACTGAGCCTGGGAATTATAGGACTATAAGCTTGACAAATTTCTCCTGCAAAGCTATGCACATTTAACTGACCTTATCTACAATATCCAAATCAGACTAGACATGTAGTAATTTGGCATTAAGGGTCGATCCTATCTAATGAATTTTTGCGTTTATTTCTTTGAAAGGATGGCAGTGGCATACCTTGATCTGACTGAGGTAGTTGGTAAGCATATTTAGTAAGCTTAACATTGCAAAAATAGATCCTTATGTGGTAAGGTGGATAGTAAATTGGCTAAAAGGCAGAACCTATACAGTGCGTATGAGAGAGTGCAACAGGGTTACCAGTGGTGTATTGCAGGTCTCAGTGCTGGGACCTCTGCTATTTAGCATCTACCTTTTTGATCTCCAGACAATGAACAAAACCCTCTGGCTATCTAAGTTTGTTTTATTAATTTTTATTTTGACTTTAAATGGGGTAGAACATTAATCCCACTGGAAGTATTTCAGTCTCGGCCCAGGGGCATAAGTAATAGATACATGATTTATATACAAAGTGAAAGACAAAATGCAATATGTGCATGTATATATTATATACAAAGTATGTATCAGATTTGGTTTGAAGGTATAAATACAACAGACTGAGAAAAAACACAATATATACATGCATTATATATTGGGTGGACATCTGAGCTGGTAAGATGAAAGAATCTCACTGAAAGTCTATGCACACTATGTATAGGTAAGTAGGGTAGGAAGAATGTAAGTTATATGATGAGACCGCAAGCAGTCACGTTTCATAGAGTCTGGTAATGTGGTTTGTTTTGATTAGAAAATGAGGTAAGGAATGACCTTTAGGAAAAGAAAGGAGAGATTCCCATAGTTTGGGACCAAGGACTGAAGAAAACATGGCCTAAGCAATGAAGGCTAGTTTTTTTTTTTGGGGGGGGGCATTGGAGTTGGAGGAGGGGACATGAGTGGTTAAGATTTTTAAAGCTGTTTAATGGTGCATCTCTGAATAGGCTGGAGGCTAGTCTGGGTAAGGTCCAACTCTTGACTAAAGACCATTTGCAGTTTTCACTTGCCAGAAAAATGTCAGGCATACTTGCTGAGTTCTTGTATTATGATTTGTAGATGCCTGGAAAATAAAAGTATGTTATTTGCAGATGATTGCAAATTAAGAGTCTTTGTCAATTCCATTCTGATATCCAAACACTTTAGCAAAAACTTATATATTGTAAATAATTTTAGCCCTTTTCTAGTAAACTAAATAAGTTAAAAAACTTTTGGTAGACAACTTTTCCACTAAACATGTAGCATAGGTAATACACCACTTCAGAATGAAAATGTTTGGGATCTTGTCTTGAAACATGAATTGTAAATTCCCCCTCCTTCAATTATCATTTATCTACAGAAGTCAGGAAATCCTCCTGTTTATTCCCTTCGCTATTAGCTACACTATCATCCAGATCTAAAGAGGTGGTCGTTCCCTTATATTCAGCTTTGATTAGGCCGGTTATTGAGCACAGTGCCCAATTTGTGATATACCTAGACATATTAACTAGAAAGACCCCAGAGGTTCCTGATAAAGATCATCACTGGAATAAAAACCCTAAACTACCAAAAAGATGGGAAGCACTGTCCCTCTAGTCAGTGTCTTCTAGACTTCTTGGGGGGAGGTCTGTGCCTTGCTTTCCATGCTGTTGGGGTCTCAGTGGTCCTGAATCTCTTGTGTCTCCACCAATACTAAAACCAGACACCTAAATCTTTATCAGCAGACAAATAAAGGATAATGGAGGGAGGGGGTTCAATGCACAGTGCCTCCTCCACCTCTGGAACAGACTGTCACTGTAAATTAAGCAGCATGACGCACTCTGTCGTCCTTCATACAGCACCTGGCTGATTGTATGGGTAATCACAAAGTCACCTGAGGCTTGACTGGCCTTGGCCTCTCTTAAGAGTAGGGGTATTAGGGGGGCTGTGTCTTGGCAAGGAGTAAATGGTCACAAGACTTGGCCGCCTTGAATTTCTTATGATCCTGGAATAAAAGATTATTGCAGGACTCTCATTTTACTGTACTAGTTGCAAAATTAGTTAGAACTGGACTTTTATGGTCGGATTCTGGTATGGAGAGTGGCTGCTTTTCAGTCCACAGCCTTTTTAATGTGTGCCATCTTTCAGATATACCATTGACTGACTCTGCATTTTAATGATATTTAAAGTACTTCCTTAACTTTGACCACCTTAAGACAGCAGTCTGGTAACTTCTCAATAAAATGCTGCACATGTTCTTGCAGTTGTCTAGTCCTTGGTATGGTGCCACTGAGCTGTGGTGCTGTGTATTAAATAGTGGTACATACGTGGAACAGAAATATGAATACTTCCAAGACATAGTGGTACCACAAGGGATCATGGGACATTATTAGGCTATTGGCCCTGAGGCCCTTAAAAGTCTAGCCAAGAATTTAGTCCATGTTCCAGCAAGTCAGCACCCTATGCCACTGTCGAGCAGGGACATAGGTGGAATCAAGAATCCAAGGGGTGTATTTTCTGTTCCCCATCCAGTTATCTAGGTTGCGTTTAAAAAGGTTTAATTAGGTACTCTGCCTTATGTGGAGAGGGAGCCTATTTCACAAAAGGGGGAAGTCTCTGGGACACACATCTGTCCTGCAAAAAAGTCCTATTGATGTCACAGATGAGGTTGAGGTCTCGTGTGAGGGTTACTTGAGTGGAGCTTGACTTGCGGATATGCAGCAGTCCCATCAAGGCTAGGACTGAGATTGCTTTGTATGCCACACAGAGGTCACTTCTGAGGAGTTTGTAGGAGACTGACTAGAGGGACAGGGCTTTTAGCCTATCTGTGTAGGGTAGATATTTGAGGCTCTGGATTCTCCGGGTGAGGAATCTCTGTGGTCTCTCCAGCTGCTGCATGTGCTTGTGAGGTACATGCCGAAAAGGGCATTGTATTCAATAATCGGTCTTATAAGGGAAGAATACAGGGATGTTACGACCACCTTGTCCATGGATGAGATATCCTTACTAATAAGGTGGGCCATGTAGAAAGCTTTCCATACAATGGAAGCAATATGGTGTTCAAAAGTTGATTTGCTATTAACCTGTGTTCCCAAGTCCCTCACGACTGATTGTGAGCTTAGTGCCTTATTATCAATGTGATAATTTGTGGGGATGTCATTCTCCCCAAAAGGGATGATGATGGATTTTTTGGCATTCAGTTGGAGGCCATGTCTCTGATACCAGTCATTTGTTTGGGTGAGACCCTCTTGGAGGATATCCACATCACTAGGGGAATTGATGACAGCACCCGGCTTGCAGTCATCTGCAAACTCGGTCAGCCATAGGCCACTAGATTTGGCCTGCACCTCTGAGAACAATATCCCAAACAGCAGATGCCCCAAGACTGATTCCGTGGGATACACCACTTGTTATGGGTCTACTACTTGAGATGACTTCCCCTATTTTGACTAGGTGGTTTAATAGGTTCATAGGTGTGTACTAGGCTAATGGCTCTGGAGCCTTTACAAGCCTAGCCCATAGGATTACCCTGGCATCGTGCCACCAGACATTAGTTCCCAGTGCCTCTGTTGAGTAGAGCCACTGAAGTGATCATCGGGTTGAATTTTCTATTTCCCATCCACTCACCAAGATTTCTCTTGGAGGGCCAGTGAGGTGCTCTGTTTGACATGTATGGGAAGTCTATTCCATAGCATAAGCAGTCTCTGGGTTATGAACCTGACCCTCCAGCATGTTCTGTTGATTGTGGTAGTGAGTTTGAGGTATCTGGACCATATGGTGTGGAGGGATTGGGATTTCTTTAGATGTAGCATTTCTAACAGAGCTGGGTCAGACATGGCTTTATAAGTCAAGCAGAGATCACCTCTAAGTAGGCGATATGAGACCGAGAATAGCTGGAGTTTTTTGAGTCTATCCATAGAGGACCAACTGTTTAAGGCCTAGGATAATCTTTGTGAGGTACTTTTGTGGCTTCTCCAGTTGTTGCAGGTGTCCAATGAGGTACATGCCAAATGGGGCACTGTACTCAATGATTGGCCTAATGAGGGAAGAGTAGAGGGAGACAATATATTCTCTCTTCCTGGATGCAAAACCCTTAGTAATGAGATGTGTCACACAGAAGGACTTTTGACCACTACATTGCCACTGTGGTCAGTAAGAGAGGTTGCTGTCAATCTGTGTTCCCAGATCTGTTATAATGCCTTCTATGTTCAGTGGACTACCATTGATGTGGTAATTCACGGGAACTGAGCTTTTCCCAAAGGGGATGACTACACAATTTTTGTCATTGAGCTTAAGGCCATGGTTCTGACACCAGTCGCAGTGAGGCCTTTCTGCAGAATATCAGCATCACTCAAGGAGTTAATAATAGCTCCCAACTTGCAATCATCTGCGAACTTTGTCAGCCAGAGTCCCTTAGTGTTGGCCTGGGCTTCTGAGAGGTAGATACCAAACGGGAGAGGACCCAGGACCGAGCCAGTTTGCTACTCATGTAGTAATATATGGATTGATGCCTAGTTGAGAGAGGTTATCTATTATACCTGAGTGGGGAATAGTATCGAAGGCCTTGGCCAGGTCAAGGTGGGCGGTGTGCTGTGCCTTCCTGTCTACCGTTGCCTTGGTGACTGTCTCAAAAAAGTCGACCAAATTTAACAGGCATGACCTCCCCTTGAGAAAACCAATGTCCTTGTTAATGAGGTCCATGATAATCCACTCCATGGCCTTGCAGATCAGGCTAGTTAGGCTGATGGGTCTATAATTTCCTGGATTGGTGGGCGCTCCACCTTTGTGCAAAGGGATGATGGTAGCTGTCCTCCACTCGGCTAGAATGAAGCTGGTACTCTGGCTTTGGTTCAATAGGGTGCCTAATGGTGCTGCAAATTCCTGCCTGAGTTCATGTTGGATGCAGCCTGGGATGTTATCTGGACCCATGGAGGCTGTATTTTTTGCCTTTGAGAGGGCAGTGATGACTTTCTCCCTAGAGATAAGGGGGGTGAGCAGGTAATGGGGATGCCCTGTTTTACTGATTGGAGCAGAGGAGTTAAGTTTCACTGAACCTGTCTGACAGCAGGTTGGCTATATCTACAGGGTTTGTGTATGTGGTGTCCTTGACCACCAGTTCTGAGCAGATCTGGGTGCTTCCCTTGAAATTGCAGACATATGTGAAGAAAGCCTTATGATTGTCTTTAGTAGATGTGGGAAGTTTGGACTTGAAGTTTGCTTTGCAGGATTTCACTAGTGCTCTTATTTGCTTGTTCAGGCTAAAGAGGGATTGCTTCCAATTAGACACCTGCTCCTTCTTGTTCCTGGACAGCAATTTTTTTCCTTTTATTATAGAGGTTTTTTGTTGTAGATGTCCACCAGACAGGTTTACTCTTCCTCGAGGATGATGATTTCGTCCTGTCTGGTATTCTTGATTCCATGCAGTGATATAAATGCTCTTATAGTACTTTGGTGTACCAAAATTTTGACATATGTGCCAGTTTCTGTGGAGGGGGCTATGAAGCTGTTTATACCTTCTGTCAATAGGTTGTAATTAGCTTTGGAGAAGTTCTTTTGTTTGACCCTAGCTGGTGGGGGGGCGGTCAGGGGAGATGGTGACTTCAAAATTGACTGCTTTGTGGTCGGATCTTACCAGGGATGATGATATTGTAGGGATGCTGACTACTAGGATGTAAAAGTCAAGATATGACCAACACAATGCTGGTTAAATGTAACGAACATCATTGTTTTTCATGCATGCACCAGGCCTGTGAGAATAGTGTTCCACACCTTGCCACGAATAAATTATCTTCAGTTAGGATTCAGTTCTTGGGTAGTCTGTGTAAATTCCATGCTAAAATAAGGTATAATAGTACCAGGACCCCTAGATTTGCCCCTCAGTTAGCATGACTGCACAACTATCCTGCTTTAAGATGAAAAAGCCCCGGTGCTGTAAACTGTAATGTTTCATTGTAATGCTGCCTATCCATCCAGTGGTGGGTCAGTATTTAAATATTAAAATAAATGTTAAGCCAGCATAAAACAACCTCTCCTCAGTTGTGCTAATATACAAGTGATTTTGCAGGTTATGCTTTAGTCTCATTTTTTTCCTCTGACCAAGCCATAATAATGCACAATATTTTTGCATTTATGCTCTTAAGGCTTGCTAGGCACATGTGTCCTTTGTGTGGGCTGGCCTAAGGGCATAGTATTGATCAAATGACTTAAGCTAAAGTCATGGAAATCTGGTGGAACTGTTAAGGCAATGTTTTTCTTTTTTTCCATTTTTTTTTTTCTATTTTAAATTCTCATTTCGTATTCCACAAGTTTTAGCTTAAATAATAATTTGAGAATGGGAGTTTTCTATGTTTGCATAATAACAAAATCTAGAAGAAAATGGATCTGCTCTATTGAATCCAGAAACTATTTTAAGATGCGGTTATAATGAGTTTTGGGACCGGCTGTCTGTGTTTTAAGAACCCCATGAGGAAGTCTGAAATATAACGTTTCTCTGCACAATGCTATAAAATTGAACAGATGCAGAAGAAGCACACTGGTACACTAACACTGTTGTGCCTGTGATTCCTTTTCAAAGGCATTTCCCTGAAATATGGGTCACTCCCCCGCCCCTTCAGGAAAAACAATGCACTGAGCAAGTAATGCAGATAACATGCTAGTTCCAAAGCAAAACGAAAGGTTGCTTTGAGGAAAAGCAAATATAGTAATAAACCACTAGAACTGAGGCATAGCTTATTTCTCAGTATTTTACATCCTTGTTCCTTGCTCTTGAAAACAAAAATAAGTCTTAATACTTAAACTTATATACTTCAACTGTACAGATTTTTACAGGATGTCCAGGTTTTTGCCTCCTATTTTTGTTCTATTTCTCATAAAATTTTGGTTTTTCGGACAAATCACTGGCAAATCATTGGGGGCTGAAGTCAGAAAATGACAGCTAATTGAGTTTCAGGCTTCATACCCTTCAGGAATTTATGTTGATGCAAAACCTTTGTAGGAGCAGTTTTTAAAGCTTGTCCCTCATTATTTATGGCTTTGGGCCGATATCTTGCTCTAAGAGGATAAGGTATGACTTTGCTACAACTGAAAGAAGTTAAATTTAACATCAAATGTAAATTATCCTCAACATGTCATGTGAACACATTTGAATAATACAAGTTATGTATCCATTTGAGTTTATCTGATCCCATGCATTATCCTGTGAAAACTCATTACTTTCTGTCAGACCAGTGAGTTTTAAGGGTACAGCTGCAATGCCACAGATACGTTTTCCCCAATCAGGCTCATCTGTTGTCCATATACTAATGAGAATTCTCTCGTTTAGAAGTTTGAATTTCGCACTTAATGCTGTAGTCATTTTTGACCCTGTCCTGATCCTGTTGCTGGAGAAAGTTTTATTTTGCAGATGAATCTGTCTCTGCATCCACCCCCCGCCCCATACGCACAAGCTGCAAATGGCAATGAATAGTACAGAATCTGCATCTAAACATAAATGGTTCCTGACCTCAAAGATTCAGCAAGTGACAGAACTGATATCCACATTTATGTTGGTTCATATCTGCTCACATACTGTAAGCCTTGCCTCAGGCTATCTGACTTTTAAGTGCATTTAACATTTTACACCCCCTCCATCCCTACCCCCCCTTACCCTTTTTCAAACTAGTCTTGAATGCTTTTATAGATTCTCTCTCTCCCTCATTCTGGCCTTCAAGTTTATATATCTACAACCCTTTCTATGAAATGTATTTTAAGACATTCAGGCAGTAGTTGGTCCTTACAATGTGGTTCCACATTCTCCTTTTGTCCTTCATGTTCAGCATGACCGAATCAAATTTCACTCGAATCATTTTGTACCTGGGTCTAGAGTGTCACATTAACTGTAGTCGCCTCTCTCGATTTCATTTCTACTGTCTTACCTTCTTTGATAGTTATGCCTGACTGTCTTAGTTCTTATTATTCATCCAACTTTTTACTGGACATCCTTATTTCCTCTTGTCTTTCTTCTGTCTCTCTAAAATGTTAGTCACTAGATCATCTTCCCTATTCGGCACATGTCCCACCACCATGCCAGGGTAATCCTATGGGCTAGGTTTGTAAAGGCTTCAGGGCCATTAGCCTAGTACACACCTATGAACCTGTGAACCATAATGTGTTCTCTTTGACCTTCTCCAATTCTTATGTTGGTGTCTGCTGTCATGTCATTCAGTTTTGTCCCATAGTGAGCATCTGACCACCCAGAACTGACACTTTACTTCCATCACCTCTGACTTCCTCAACTACTTCACCTTCAGTGTACTGGTCACACCACTGATTGATGCACCTCATTTTCTGCTTCTTTGAATTTCTTTTGCCACACACAGCACCAGCTGGCTGCAACCTTCTGATTCTAGCTTGGATCCCCTCATATGCATTTGCCGCCTTCTTAACCACCCTTCCCAGGTACTTAAAGTTATTAACCTGTTCGACTGTTTTCCCTTCTATCTCACCTTTCATCTTTGTCTGATTTCCTTGCATTTCTGCATGACTTGCTTGTAGTCCTTTACATACCATGTGCCTGCACCTTTGCATTCCATTCCCCTTTCATCTGTCCAAGTTCCTGTTCAGTGTGTACTTGTAACGCCACACCATCTGCATACAGCAGCTTTGTAGACCTGTCCCCTCTGACCTGTTTGCTAATGTAGTCCATCACTAGTATAAACAGCAGTGGGCTCAGAGTTGAACTCCAATGAACCCCCAATCCCAGTGGGAATTCCTCTGCATCTTAACACCATTCGTAGTTTCCTTACTGGGTCCTAAATAGTCTGCACAAATTCTTCAAATTTTTATGGGACTTCAAACCTTTACAGGACTTCTCAAAGCAACTTTCTTGGAGCCTCATTATATAATTTGCCTATGTTTAGAAATACCCAGTTGGACTCTGTTCATCTGTAGTTTCTTTTCTACTATCTGTCTCAATGAAAGCATTGGATAAGTTGTGTTGCATCCTGCCCTGAATTCTAACTACTCATCTTCCATCTTACTTTCAACTAGTCTTTGTAGCAGTTTATCACCTTCAGCATTTTCACAAACCTATATCAGACTCCTGTCACCTTGTATGAATGTCCCCTTTGACCTTCTACACGTGCACTAGAATGGTTATTCTCCAACTGGGATATGCCTTTCTCTTCATACTCCTATGAGTACCCTGAGGAAGCATTTCTCCCCTGCCTCTCACAACATCTACATCATATCTGCAGTGACCCCATCTGGGCCTGCCGCTTTCCTTAATTTGTCTTGGTGCTGTTCTTTCTTATTCTAAGGTGGGCTCTTCCTCATTCATTGTAGGCTGTGTGTGGGGCAGTATAGCTTCAGTGCAGTTTTCTTCATTCCAAAGTTGCTAGAAGGTACTTCCATCTGCATTTGATGTCTCCTGGCCTGCTGAGCAGGTTGTTGCAGGCCTACCTTATGCATGATGTTTGACTACCTTCATCTTTTTGTCTGCAGACTTATGTTCTAGTAGCTTGTTGTGCCTCTTCTACATTTTTCTTTGCTATTGGAACTGCTCTTTTAGTCTCTTTGTTAGCTAACCACTATTGCTTGGGTGCCTTCTGTGTGGAGTCTGTATGTCCTCCCTGTGGTTGGTGGGTTTTCACCGGGTGCTCCAGTTTCCTCCCACATCCCAAAGACATGCAGTAGGTGAATTTGTCACTCTAAATTGGCCCTAGGTGTGAGTGTTTGCATGTGTGTGCCTTCTGTGGAAGGTTGGGCACCAGGCTGGCAACTTGACACCGTAAAACTCCACTGCCAATCATGAGCAGACAGATGATCCGCTGTGGCGACCCCTAACCGGGAAAAGTCAAAAGAAGAAGAAAAGGAGTTAGCTAACCACTATTCTTTGTTAGTCTCCCCCATCTTTTCTGTCTTGCTTTATCCTGTACACCTTTCTTTGGACCACTTCCTGGATTTCTGCATTTCACCACCAGCTTTCCTTATGTACTTTATTTTCCTACCTGATTTGGTAGCATAGCTGTTTTCTAATGTACACATTATGTTTTATGACACTCTTTGACCTTGTCTGTTTTCTCTTCCTGAAGAGCTGAAACCCTGAATATTTCCTTGAACTCTTGTGCTTCTACTCAGTCAACTTCCAGGTCTTCTGCCAAATCTCTGACCTTTGATCCTTGTCTGGTCACTGCCTGCAGCTGATTGTAGCCAGTGGTTTGTGCTATGAGTCACATGTTCTGCTGAGGATGGCTACAATCTCTTGTTTTAACCCCAGTGCTTTTTCCTGACTTGGAGAAAGGCTACCTGAGTAGCACACTGGTGATTTTTTGTCACCCTCTTTATGAATTGTGTAAGTTACCATCAGACAGAAGTCTAGACTGGCCTGTTTTATTTCTGTGGCCCCACCCTTGTGGATCCAGGCAATCTTCATACCATAGTATATCTTTTAGTCCCAGTATGAGCATTCAGGTCCCCCATTATCATCACCAGCTAACATGGTCCTGCTTTTATCTAGCAGGTCCTGCAACTGCTGGCTGAATCCTTGCCATCACAATCCTGCCATGGGGCACAGAGTGAGATTATGAATACTGGCCTGTTTATACTGGAGCCTTGTTGCCACGAGTTCCCCTAAAATGATCTTGTGTACAAAATATGTCCTTCTTGTCTGTCCCAGCTTTGCTAATGTTTGGATATGTTCTTCTATTCCATATCGTGAAGCTTTCTGGTACTTTTCATCCAGCAACTTAATGTACGTATTTCTTGTATGGACTCCAGAATGGCAGGCTGTACCTGAAGTATGATCTGATTGATGCTCTCTAGAGTAGAACCATTTACCTCGTTGCTTCTGCAATATAGCCCTTGGAAAATTCTGTTTGCCACTTTCCACTCCCACTGCTCCTGTGACCCAGTCGGCTATGATAACATACTGGATCTTTCTCCTGTTCGATTAGCGTCTGGTCCAATCCCCTCTGCGGATACATTACACATGGTTGTCGCTGCCTGGGTGCAGTAGTTGACACTGATATTCAGTTGCCACTTTTCTGCTTCTTTGTTCAGCTTTTTTGAATCCTTCAGTAGAGACTCTCCCATCCTCCACTGCTGTGTGTCTTTGTGGCCTCAACAAACACTGAAAACAAAGGTAAAGTGGATAATGTGCCCAAAATACAAGACCAGTAAACCATGTAGTAAGCACACTTGCAGGAACAAACCAGAAGAGTCCAAACACTGGTTCGTTCTTCCAAGTGTGCTTACTACATGGTTTACTATCCTCAGCAAACAGGTTGGCCATGCTCATTGCTACACTCTCGTATACATGCTTGAGACAAACTAGCAAGTATTGTACTCTGACTAGAGCCTACTGATATCTCAGTAGTCACTTTCCTAATTTCCAACATTGCCCTTCTCACAGTGCACCACTGCATCCTACCATTTAGTCATGCAGCTATCCATTTCCTCTGTCTTGGTTATACCTCAATTTCTCAAGAACATCCCAAGCACACACTCTTTTTATATACAGATATGCCTAGCAATAATGCAATATTATTATGACTGCAGTAATTTGGCTGTTAATACCAAATGTGCAAATGGAATACAATATTAAAACTGTGAAAAACATTAATGGAAGATGTGTTCTACCATTTGTTTGAATGAAGGTCTTGAACCATTTGTGTAATTGACAAACCACAACAACCTGTGAATGAAAACAGAAACTGCCACCAATGTGCAGCTGCTAATGGAGATTAGCTAGCTCCCAGGTGGTAAAGCCAGCAATCTCTGAATGAAACCAAAGAGAATTATGCCTGCCAGTATCAGGGCAAATTGTGCACAGCCACCACTATGCAATGGAGGTGTAGGCAATGCTTATTGGTAGAGCTATTGGAGTGGATGTGCACACTTGCTCTGAGGAAAGTGCTGTGTAGGGGAGTACCCAGTAAACACTTAGTACCAGCAAAAAACACTGTAGTGCATATGTACTCTCGCACATGCATGGAAATAGCTCCAGAAATGGGGACAAGTGGATCCATATCCACAGTGTATACCTTTCACAACTCCAATACTATGTGAAAAAGGATTGTATCTACCAAAAAATGAGACTGCAAAGCATGTACTTCCAAACCTCCTGTTGTGCTATAAAACACAGTATCAGCGTAACCATATGAGGCTTCCTGTTAAGAGACGGACAGTCTGTCGTTGAATATTGCAGCAAGTAGCAGGTTTAGAGGCAACATCCCCCACTTCAGACTGTGCCTGCTGTCACTAGGATTGACTGGACAAATGGACAAGTTTATGGAGAGCCAAAGAAGAAATAAGCTGTTGGTCACTGGCAGTTATATTTATAACCATGAGAAGACATTGTAGCCTTGATTTTACTGGGCCTGGCAACTCAGTGGCACAAAGAAATGCCACAAATAAGAGGTCACTAGAGATGAAGCAGAAGAGGAGTAGCTCCTGTGGACAAGTCCTCACCATCTTCCTGATCTGTGGGTGGTCAGCATGTAGAGGCTACTGACAGGTGTGTGAAAACATGTCACAGGTAGGTAGGACCCCAGTTTGCCAGATTCTCAAGGAACTGTACAATGTGTGCCTAATTTGGCATACCACCTTTCTTTCTGGTGAGCACTTGTCAGACAGAGGTCCTTACTGCACAGAGATGTTCCATGGGCTGCTGAGGGAGGTGAAGTCAACAACTATTACTTTTATGGCAGAGTACCATGCAAATAGGCTGGAAAATTTGTTCTGGGGTTCATTGGCTTATTGGTGCATTTTTGTAACGCTATGATGCATAGTGTGATGGTTGTATGCCATATATTCCTGCAACAGTGCAATTGAGCATTTTCCTTTTACACATGTTGAAGCAAAAAAAGTCTGGAGCCCCTTGCAGAAAGAGGTCAACTGTACTGCAATGTCTGGAGCATTATAAACTCACTACACAGATGGAATTCATCCCCTCAGGCTTTGAGGCAGCCTCTGTAAGGAGTATTTGCACCAGCCTTCCATATTGATAGGCTAAATGTCTTTTTATTTTTCACTGTGACCTGGAGATGGATTCAGCAGTGTGGACTTGAGCTTCCTTATGTGCACAAAGGGAAATTCCAGTAAAACAATGTTTTTAATGACCTCTGCTTTTTACAAACATAGGAGGTCCCAGCAGCATTTGCAGAGCTTCAACAAGCACACCTAAACCCAATTGTTCTCAAGCTAGGTTGCATAAAAGATTCAAGGAAAGCAGACTGTGTCCAAGAGATGGCGGTTCGACAAAGCTTTTACTTTGCAACAATCAAATCTGGTACCTCTGCTATTCATCTTTAATGGATACAAAGCATTCACAAGCTCACAATTTATAACAGGTGAATCCCCCATAATTACATATCAATTAACCCTCTTAAAGTGCAATATGCAATAAATACATAATGTTATCATTCACAATATATTATTTTAAAAAGCAAAATAATCTAATTTACTAAAAATATGCACTGTAGAAGAACAAAAGCAAAAACCAAAAGGTTTTAAACATCGATTCCTGCATTTTAGGAAGTAAATGTCATTTTGGCATACATTCCTCTAAATGTTTTCTACTAATGGAAAATCATCGAGTTTTTGATAATTGCATAGCAGTGTACCAAAAGACTTCTTGGAGTCAAAATTTCATCAAAACTTGCATTAGTCTACCTCCTTTGTAGGTAACCAGTTTTAAATGCTGCAAGGCGCAGTCATGTCTGGTGTGTTAAGGACTGACTGTTGCCAGGGGCAAAAAGTACTTTCTAGGATCGGGGAGGAGCATCTTCTGCAGGGTGGAATTTGCTCTTCCAACATCATACAAGCCCTTAGCAATGTGGCATTATCCCTAAAATATTTAATTTCTATGCGGAGGTAAATGCATGCTGGGACTGAAGTTACTGTGTGGCACTAATTTGCCGTTTTTGTCTATTTTTTACTCAAATTTTTTATTGATTTTTTTTCCAAAATTTACAAAGATTTCATGAATTTTAACTAGTAGAATAAGCCAAGAAAATAAAGTATATACACTATTTACATTTGGCCTGTGATTAGAAATCAATTACACCAATCTAAACATTTGTATATTACGGTTATCAAAGTAATATGCTCTTGTTTCAATTTTTTCCACTTAAGAAGAAGCTGGAGTTGTTTTTAATGTCTCAATACCATACTATTTTCTTTCATGGATTGTTATTCCAAGTCTTAGGAACGATACTTAGTTCTTGCACTCTTAATTTCAAATAATGCTGTGGTATTCAGTAGTTTTAAGAAGTCTTCAAAAGATGGTTCAGTGGTGGTCTTCCATTTTCTTGATATACACTTCCTAGCAACTGATAGTATGTTCCATAATAAATATGAATCATTTTTATTCATTACAGTTGTTTCATCAATATTTAGTTATTATCTGAAAATATGCAGAAAATTATTAATGTCTGCCCCAAATTTTTTGATTTTATTGCAGTCCTGAAGCCTATGTATCCGGTTGGCTTATATACTTGTAAACCTCTCCAGCATGTAACACTGTCTGAAGAATCAAATTTAGCTAGTTTATTAGGTGTATAAAATGATCTATGCAAAAACTACCATGTATAAATTCTTCAAACTTGAGTTTGTCTATTTTTGATGGTAAAATAAACTGATATGGTCATGTTTGATATAAGACACTAACATAGCAACGTTCACCAAAACCACTCACCACCTTGTCTGTAGAGATGATTGAGGGTAAATTTGGGTCTTACATTGGACTTCAGCATATGGCACTTTGGATTGGATGCCTGCCACTGTATAACATGTTTTATAATGGTGTTTTCTGCTATTTTTTCTCCGTAGATGCCCCCCTGTCACTGGCAGTCATCCACTGTGTCCTTTCGGGATGCTTTATGCACTAGCAGATCATGACAACCACAGGGCTGTTCCATCTGCCCTGCATGACGCATGTACAGTAATGCTCACTTCCTTGTTGTGAAAACCTCCAGAATTCGTAGCGTCATAAGAAACACTAGGCATGTCAGTCTTTCAGCCATTTATGCCTTACTTCAGACTGACCCTGCCCCCTGAAGGAGAGCCAGGTCTGTAAAGTCGGGGGTGAATTTGTGAATTTACAACCAATTGTATAGTTCCTGTTCCAATGAAGATAATCTATCACACTGCCCTAATATGCAATGATGGGGGATGTGAGTGCGTAAAGAACCTCTCTCCATCTTTTTCTCTTAAGTTAACCGCTGGTTAAGCTTTAGATTTCTTTTTGTTATTGTGATCATTTGATCTGTTGAGATACAAAAGATGCTCAATTAGTGTGTCCCTAATGGCTCGGAAGGAAAGGCATAGACCTTTTATGAGAGACTGAGTGACAGTGCTTCCATCTTTTCTGGTAGCTTAGAGTTTTTAAGATGGTGAAAATCTTAGAAGCCTGTAAGGTTTTTCTCATTATTTGATTTGTCTAGTCAGTTACATCCCAAAGGGGGACTGAATTCAATGACTGGCCTAAAAAATGCTGAATATAATGGGGAAATGTAATTTGCAAGGGGATAGTTTCCAGATTCACAATCAGCTGTGCTAACCGGGAATTTCTGATTTCTTGACATCACACAATTGTTAATGGAGAGGGAATTGGCAACCCAAGTCTAAGGTATCTAACAGCATTCTGACTTTGGAGTGGGGTATTGTCTATGCCGGTTTACCAAATGCATCACTACACTTGCTAGCATTAAATTAAGCCCACTTTTGGTAAACCAGGTGTTTATATGTCCATGTTCTTTTTGTAGAACTTTGGTATCAGAGGGTGACTGGACAAGGATTCCCTGTTTGTAGTTGTCTGCAGACTTGGTCAGCTATAGGTCTTGGGCCATGATCTGGGGGGGTCTGACAAGTAAATGTGAAGAGAGTCCCAGCATAGTGCCTTGTTGGAATACCATTGGTTACCTTCATACTCTGAGGCATATGTGTATCTCACCTATTGTGTTCTGTCCTTTAACCAAGCTAAGTTATGTTTCAGTAGTGGTGGCCTTTCTCCCAGTTCATGTCTCTGTCCTTATTTTACAGTGGTGGGATGGTAGCTTATTTATGTTCCTATTTGTTGGTGCATGGTCATGTGGGCTGCACATCCTGTGTTCTTCTACCCGCTGTCCTATTTTTTGTTGTGCTTTCTCACTTCCTGTTACAGGCTTGCAGCTTGTTTTCTATACTGCTTCACTGTTTTATGTACTTTGTTGTCCTCCTTTCACTTGTCTTGCACATTTTCTTTTATACATTCTTTCTGCCTTGCAGTCACTCTATTCTTTTATATTTCCTTTTTTTTTGCCTTTACTCTACAGGCTTTCACATTTGTGGCTCCAGTCTTTCTCACATTTGAAGTTGCTGTAAGTTTCTTCTGCAAAAGTCCTGAAAATGAGTTTGCATTAACCTAACTTGTTTTCCTATCAGCCCTCCTTTATGGGGATCGCATCAAAAGCCTTGACAACTTGTAGGAAAAATGCATCTATTGGCGCACTCTGCCACGTTAACCTGTAACCTAGTCATAATGCTGAATTATGTTTTATTGATTATTGATTGCTACTCCTGTCCAGTAACATATATTGACTGCTGTCCTGGAGATTATTCTGTAGAAATGATACCAGTTTTCCTTTCAAGATTTTCTCAATAACTTTCAGGGTCAATGTTAATAAATGTTTTGTAGCCCCCCCCCCCCCAAAAAAAAAATCAGCTTCTCCCTGTACAGGGGTACCACAGATGCTGTTTTGTTGTCCAGTTCTCTGCCAGTTCTACTCTATATGGTGTCTGTTGAAGAGATCTCTGTCAGTAACCTTCACCGTTTGGCTAGATTTCTGAGGAGTGCAGATGACTAACAGTTCTGTTTGAACCTCCTGTCCTTCTCTGTTGTGGTGTTTCTACTGTTTTCCCTGTTCCGATGTATTTCTCTCCTTGCATAGCACCCACCCCTTTATTTCCTCAGTTTTAAAAAGTTTTGTGCCAATCGTGTTGAAATTCCATAAACATAGTTAATACTATTCACATCGCATAACAGAGTAAGTTGCAATTGTATGACACAAGTGTTAAATGAAACAATTTGTTGGGGGTGGGGATAGCAAAGGATAACACTGAAGCCGGCATGAATAAGTGGTACATACGTCTTCCCCAAAATGGACAATTATTTTCTTAAAAATAAAGACATTTGCAACCAGAAGATTGGAAATGAAGTCAAGTCTAAAAACTATTGTTTAATGTGATTAAAAAACAAGTAAAAAAAAACAGAAGCTCAACGTCCAGATAAGTTAATTTTGCTGCTATTAATGTGGCAAAGGTTTCTAGTTAAAAAAAATGTCAGTGCTTCAAACTAAAACCAACTTTTCTACATTGATTCTTTGATTGGCTGGTGTTTTATTTAACAATCAATCACATCACTTAGAGGAGCAATAATTAGATTTGAATTTGAATATATAGCTCCATACAGTTGTAAATATAAATGTATATAAAAATATACAGATACCAGCCCAGAATTTAAATACATATAAATACAGACTAAAGACAAGCACAAGAGGACTGCGGCTGACCAAGTTCGCAGACGACTGCAAACTAGGGGCTGTAATTGACTCACTGGCTGACACAGACATCCTCCAAAAGGGTCTCACCGAGACGGATACCTGGTGTCAAAATCATGGCCTCAAGCTAAATGCCAAAAAGTGTATAGTTATTCCCTTTGGAAATAACGTACCCACAAACTACCACATAGTTGGTAGTCTCCTAAATACAGAAAATGTAATAAGGGATCTGGGGACCCAAGTAGATAGTAATCTCTCCTTTGACAATCACATTGCCAAAGTGGTTAGAAAATCCTTCTATGTGGCCCACCTAATCACAAAAGGGCTGCATCAAGATCAAAAGAGGTCATTGTGCCCCTCTACTCATCACTCATCAGACCCATCATAGAGTACAATGCCCCATTTGGGATGTACCTTACAAGACACCTGCAACAGCTGGAAAGACCACAGACGTACCTCACCAAGAGGTTCACTGGCCTCAAACAGATGCCCTATGCAGCTCGACTGAAGAAACTCCAGCTGTATTCTGTTGCATACAGCCTGCTCAGAGGTGATCTCTGCTTGACATGCAAGGCCATGTCCAACCCAGAATTGATGGACATGCTCCACCTAAAGAAAACCCTTATCCCCTCGAGCCACATGCTCTAGGGATCTAAACCTCACCACAACAATAAATAGGATGTGCTGGAGGGATAGATTCCTGTTCCAGAGACTTCCCATGCTTTGGAACAAGATTTCAATCTACATTGGGCAGAGCTCCTCGCTAGCACTCTTCAAGAGAAACCTTGATGGGTGGATGGGAAACGGAAAGTTTACCCCGGGGATCACTTCATTGGCTCTGCTGAACTAATCTAAGGGGGCGGCAAAAGCCAACACATTCTGGCTAGGCTTATAAATGCCTTCAGGCAGATAGCCTAGTACCTACCTATGAACCTAAATAAAACAAAGACAATGACGGATCATAAGAAATAATAAAAATTCATGCTTAGCCTTTAAAACCAGCTTTAATACTATTTGTACTATTCAGGCATGGTGGCTTATCTGCTCTGAAGTACTCAATCATTTATATTTTGTCATTTCTGTCTTAGTCACTAAATCACGTCCTCACACATCTGAAATTCTCTGTAGCACTCTAAATCTGAATTTATGCTCTTTACTTCTACTTAAGATGTTTTATTCAATGCTTTAGTTTCAATGCTTCTGCAAATATCCGAAAGGTGTACTCCAATCCTTTCTTTTAATTTCCTGTCTTCCCTTTTGCAGAGAACACAATTTGCAAAGTAAAACGCATTCTCTGTATAATGTGTAGCTGAAGCTTGAAATATAACATTTTCATTGGTAATAGGATGTTTAAAATATAGATCAGCATTAATTTCATTACAGTAAGTACAATTGTGTGGCAAGGAATAGTCAGTCTTTTTAATTTTGCTATCATATTTCTGAATTGATCTTAAATCTTTGTAGCATAAATACTGTTAAGTTTTTCTCTCTCTTTTTATTTTGTTCACGAATCTCTATCACCAACTCTGTTTCTCATTTCTAGATTAGACTGCAGTATAGCCCAATTCTTCTGACTTATGTTTTACCGTATTGTTAGTATGTCTGTTACTATAATCATTAATCATCCGAGTACTAATATTATCATTACTACCATATAAGTATGGTTTAGCTGAATCTTTTCTTTCATTATCAATTCTTTGGTGTTTTCAACAAGTTCATTTTTATATCCCCTGTTTGAAAAATCTATAGCCGTATTGTCCATTTCTTGTATAAAATTCTCATCTTTTGTGTTAAGCCTGCTAGCTCTCATACACTGGCTTTTCACTACTCCCTTGTAATATATGCCTGGGATGCATACTATCAGAGTGGACATACCTGACAGTGACCATTCTTCCTGTGAATTGTGGTATGACTTAGTATTACTAAATGCTACCACTATATCCAAGAAATTAACTTCTTCATGTGATGAGTTAATATCAAATACAAGAAAATAGGTGCCCTACTTTAGAGATCGAATGAAAATATTAATATTGTTAGTATTATCTTTCCGTAATAAAAATCTCCTCTATGAAACGGGCAGTACATGTTCCATGTTCATTCTTAAAAGTTATTCCATCATTATTAAAAAAATATTTCCTCACATTGTATGTAGTTCAGTCTTTGTGTAGGTTATGCTTTTCTTAATACCTGTTCTTGGAATAGGGGTTGCAATTAGACAGTTTTCCTTAACTAAGATTTAGTTTGACCTAATCATAGTGTGTGGAGGTGGATACTTGCTATTCTAAAATGCACTTTTTGCAGCCCTGTTATTGTTTGCCTTGAATAGGCTGGTTTAAAATTAAATACATATATTTTCCTCATCTACTTCTAAGTGTATAAAAGCTGATATGTTTAACATTGTTAAATATTTCTGATTTTTGTTACGGAGTGTCGCTTGTCTGTGATGAATAAAGGCTTGTTGCTTTGGAACACTACCTGGGTTTCATGACTTTTTGGGAATTATTGTGAGTGAGCTCATCAATGAAGCTTTAAGACCACTAGTTTCTCTGTTTTTATTATGCCGCGGTAGTACAGCGGTAGCATTGTTACCTCAAAGCAAGAAGTTCTCCCGTTCGATTCTCGGCTGGGCTTGGGAGTGCCTTCTGTGTGGAGTCTGCATGTCTTCCCCGCGGTTGGGTAGCGTTCGAAAGACATGCGTGCATAAATGGGCGTGCCTTCGTTGAATGTTGGTCATCGAGCTGGCACCTTGGCGTTTCATAAAAATCTACTGCCAATCATTAGCAGACCGGAGTTCCGCTGTGGCGACCCCTTACCGGGAAAAGCCGAGAGACAAACAAACAAGTTTCTCTGTTTTTATTAAAAGAAAGTAGCTACAGCTGTCTTGCCCTTACCTCCACAGAGTAATTGCCTTAGTCCTATATTTCAAAGAAAAAATCCTGTCCATGTATGTGTAGCCATTAAAGCTGCCCTATTCTGTCCACAACTCATAAAAAAACATTCATTAAACCAATGGGTGAAAGTCTGGCTTTCTGTCATTCACCAATTTAATAAAAAAAAACTCCTCACCATAACACAGGGAAGTATGCAATTGTCCTTGTTTAAACAGGATGCATGCAGACTCTCTTCGGCTCTCATTCAAACAGAAATAATAACAATAAAGATAGAACATACTTTAAATTAAAAATAAAAAATAGAAATGACTCCCACTGGTTAACAAGCCATTTGTATTTGGGTTTTATATGTTAGGCAGTGCATGCCTTACACATGTCTCTTCCAGGAGGAGCTGCAGAAAAACACTGACATTCCTTTAAACATTGTTTAGAAAAGGTTACAAATTATTCTCTTAAAGTCATTGTATAATGGGAATAACTGTGTGTGAATAATACGGAATTGTCCCGTGGAAAATTGAAAAGGAAATTGGGAAGTGGAAAAACTGAGATAGGACTAATGAAGGGCGAGCAGTTAATGGCAAGTCCATGACCTGCAGAAGCCCACCCAAATACAGGTCTGGACAACATAGGTATGCAATTTGTAAATATCTGTATCTACCAACCTGTCTACAGAGACATCATGAGAGAATGTAGCAATTGTCTCCTGTTCACAGACCTGCATTTAATCCTTAAACACAGTGTGCAAGAAATGGACATACACAATTTCACTCCAGGCAAAAATCTTGCATAAAATAAGGTTGTCAATAACACACACTCTGCATCCACCACATGCACAGACCAATCTATGCTGATGCACTTTGAAGTTTGGGAAGATTGCCTTAAAGACCACCTTCGCATATAACTGCAGGGCTGATCCTCGGCAATCTCTAAAGCACTTAACAAAAACAATACCCAACACCACACACACTTGCACCCAGTGGAGCCCTAAGAGCAAAGCCTATAAGGCAAGCAAGCGTATTACCCAGAACCTTTGTCATAGGGGACTCCATTGAACAACCCACAAATGCCCCACTTAGCAGACTAAGCAAGGAGAAAATTCCTTGTAGTTAGTTATTGGGAGTGAGGATCTGCCAACTTATGGATGCACTCAAAGCACTACAGGTACCAGTATGATTCTATCATATTCAAGTAGGCATTAATTACATGAGGTGTACTTCATTGAACCATATGAAGAAAGACCCTGAGCTCTGATAATGTGTCTCAGAGAGGTTTATGCCTTGCATTGAGTAGCATTCTACCTTCACCAAGGGTGACGCCACAGTGGGAACAAAGGAAGTTTGACTTCAATAACTGGCTTAGTTTCTGGGTGAATCTCTAGGGGGATTCAATAGTTGTGACAGCACGGAAGGACATGTTTAACAAACTATGTTGCTTTGCAAAGGGTGGTCTGCACCAGTTTCCCCTAAGTTTCAAATATTGGTTCAAACTTTATCCACCCCTACCCTTTTTTAGGCAATGCTAAACTGACAAACCTACTGACCATAGCAAATAAAACCCAAATAAATCTAATGGTGTTGCTGCTCTATGACAAGAGCCTAAACAAGAAGCTCCACATCCTACAAGTCCTTCTCGCTTTGGAGGATGTAGACATCTATGTCATTACTGAGACCTGGTTTAAATCCACAGGATGTATTCTGGCAGTGCAAAGCTTTAGTGCCTTCCACACTTAGACCATCAGCTGCACAAAAAGGGGCAACTCGGTGTCTATTAATAATGAACATAATTCTATATTGGGTGTAAAACAGTATGATGCCCTGGAATTTATCCACGTGGAAATCACCATAAAGTGCCATACTATATCCTTGCATGCAGTAGATCACCCTCTATATCCCTAGAATCTCGTAGCTCGTACCTAGTCCTACTGGAGATGCTCACCATTAAGCTATGATTTCTGGACTGTATTAACACATTCCCTTGACCAAGTAGTGTTTCTACCTTCCAGGGATTCAAACCTACTGGACCTGGTACTCAAGTGTGGGAGTCAGCTACTTCTCCTTCCCCATATCACACCTTCACTGGTGAGGTCAGACCACAAAGCTATCTCCTTCAAAATAAAAATCAACTTGGTAATCTGAGCAAACCCTGTAATGGTTTTCCAGACCAAACTGCATCCTATTAAATGATAGTTTGTCTGAATGCCACTCCCAAACTTAAGTTCACAGCAACCCATGCAGAGTTGTTTAGAGACCCTGTAAAACCATGTAAATGGCTGTATAGAGGCCGCTGTACCTACTAGAAGTAAGCCCAGAACAAACTCTAAAAACAAACACTGGTGGAATCCTAACCTTTAATAGGGTATATAGCAAATGGAAAACACTCATGGCTAAAATCAGGAAGAGCAGCTCCCATAATAATGGGAGGTCTCTAATATAACAAAACTGGAATCTGAGAGGACTGAATAGGTCTAACAAGGTCAATTGCAAGGTCAAGGTAGCCTCGCACGTTAAAGGCAACCAGAAGGCCTTCTATAGCCATGTCTGAAACCTCAAAGGCAGCAGGCATCAGTGTGCTGAACTGGTGGTAAATGGTGCCACTTTCACTCAGAGCTATGTAGCAAAACTGCTAAAGACAAATTCAACTCCTGCTTCACCCACTAGCCCCCCCCCAGCTCCCCAATGAAATTCCTATTAGCCTAACCCCCTGAACTATTAACAGGGAGCAGGAGCTGACGATACTTGCCAAGGCCAAAAACATGGCCTAAATGGGCCCCAACATTATCGCAGGATGCTTCTTAAATAGCTTGAAACCTGATGTACCAAACCACTTGAGTTCCTATTTTGGCTATAGTCTCAAAAACAGGTTTTATACCATGTGAATGGAGGACTGCAGCAGGTATCCCACTTCACAAGGGTGAACCATCAACCAACTCTGGAAACTATAATCTGATTAGTCTAATATTTTGTTTATTTTCATTTGTTTAACGGGAGAGTCCAACTGGGTCTACGAAGGCCCGTTTTCAGTGTAGGTCCAGGGAGAAAACCTCCACAAACTATAATGTAAGCATAATAAAACAGTTTTTACATAAATATATGCAGAACAAAAATACATGAAGAAATTTAATATGACATAAAAATGGTAAAATAAATCGGAAACAAAAATTAGCGTAGTGACAATAATACACTTTTTGACTAAACAGAAAAACATTGATAAGTTATTACATAAATATACAAAAGTATTGCTCATTTTAGGTTGAGAACAATGCAGTCGACTGGTACATAAAAAGAAAAGTCACTAGGCAGCTGAGGGATAGAAAAAGGTTAAGGGATGGAGAAAGGGGAAAGATCCAAGAAGAGGGTACATTGAGTAAAGGGAAAAGCAAGGTAATGGGTGGGTTTAGAAATGATAATCTGATTTAGTGCAGGAGCAAAGCCAAAGGTTGTTAAGGTGTTCTCTAAGTAGTTGATTGAACTTGTGAGAATTTGTGTTAAGGATATTTTGAGGTATATCATTCCAAGTTTTGGAAAGTTTGTATGAATATAGCGAGGCCCCATAGCTATAGTTGGACTTATCCTTCAAGAGCAATTTATTGGAAGACCTCAGTGTTGTAACCTTTAACCAACTAGTTCTAACTCATTCTACCATCTACTCATAGCTGGCCTTAGGCATAGGTCAACTAGGCGGCCGCCTAGGGCGCTGCTCTAGCAGGGGTGCTTTTCCAGTATTTATCTGGTGTAGGTAGACCAGGATGGGGGCACTGGGTGGTGTGGTTGGGGGCACTGTGGAGCCCTTTTGCCTAGGGCACCAGTTGACCTAAGGCCACTCCTACTCCTCAAACAACTGCCCATCTTTAAGCAACCTAGTTCAGCCTTACTCCAGTAGTAGAAGGTTTGGGAGTTCTAACCAGGTGAGTTGGTGTAGTGCCTTACATTGATGGGGTCTTGCAGGTTGGTTAGAAAGAAATCTGGCTACTTTGTAGTAAAAGGATTCTAGTTTATTTAAGTCACATTTTCTTGAATAAGTGAAAATTGGTGAGTCATATAAGAGGGTGGATAGAAGGTGAGTTCTGCAGATGGCTTGTCTTGTGGAGTCAGAAATGACTTTACCCTGTACAGGGAGCCAAATTTAAAGTGAACTTTTCTTGATGGTTAGGGATAGGTGTTTATTAAATCTGAGGTCTTTGTCAATGGTGACTCCTAACAGTTTTTTATAATCAACGGGTTCAATAAAGGTATTGTTAGATGAGTAAAAGTAGTAGTGTCTATGAAGTTTTTACTACTGGTGAAAAGCGCAAGTTTTGTTCCTGAAGCATTAAGAATTAGTTGTGAGTTAAGGTAATTTTCTATGTCCAGAAAGGATTGTTGGGTTTTGTTGAGTAGAGCTTTTAGTGATGGAGCAGAGCATATAAGGAAAGAGTCCGCCACTTATTGAACCAATGTAGCATGTTGGGTGGCTGTGCTTAGTCTGTTTGCAAATATGGTGAAAAGGAGGGGACCAAGAATGGATCCTTGGGGTACACTGACAGAGATGGGAAGAGAAGAGGATAATTGGTTTTGCCATTTGACTGCTTGATGGTTGGTTAAGTAACCAGAAAACCAGGTAAGGGTAGACTGAGTGAGGTTAAAGGAGGCTAGCTCACGTTTTTCGTGGGATACTGTATTGAATGCCTTGGATTGAGAAATATAGAGGAGGCAAGTAATCATTGTTTCTATGTTGGTTTACTGTATTTATGAAGCTAATTAAGGCAGTTGTACTATTTAGGATGGAAGCCGTGTTGTGTGGGAGATGAAAGGTTATTTTTCATGGGGTAATTTAAGTTGAGTGAATGCATTTTTTCCAATATTTTTGCTAGAGGGGAGAGGATGGCTGTGGGCCTACAGTTAGAAAAATCAGTGGAGGTGCCACCTTTTTGAAGCGGGATTACATGGTACACTTTCCATAATAATGGAACATATTGGAAGTAATGGAAGTAGTATGCAAAGCCATGGAATGAATTATCATGGATCTGATGCTGGACCCAGTCCTGTCTGGCTTTAAGGGAAGTTAATGCTTACTAAACCTGGTGAACATCTTTCAGAAGTTCACCAAGGTAATGGATGTGGGGAAACCTGTGCATATCCCCTACCTGGACCTGGCTAAGTCATTCAGTACAATACCCAACTGTGGTATAGTTGAAAAACTCACTGAACTGGGCATAAACCTCCTATGCAACTCGCTGGATTGCCAGCTGGTTCACAGACAGGACCTAATAAGTCATAATTATTGATACCACCTCCACTAAAAGACTGGTCACCAGTGGGGGTACCTCAAGGCTCTGTACTAGGGCCTCTCCTATTTGACATCTACCTCTCAGAGGTAAAGGTTAATGTCATGGGCCTTTGGCTGACCAAGTTTGCAGATGCCTGCAATTTGGGAGCCATCATAGATTTCCCCATGATACCAACATCTTACAAGATGCACTCACTCAAAGCACTCTTATAATGCTGAAAGGGCATTATAATCAATGATGGTTCTGTTAAGGGCCAAATAAAATGGCATTATAACTTCCTTGTACCTAGATGCCATGACCTGATTTATAAGGTGGGCAACAGAATGATTTTACTACTTTGGCCACATGTTACTCAAAGGCCAGATTACAGCCTACATATGTTCAAAAGATCTGTGACTACCTTGTCAACTCTTAAGGGTGTCTTATTGATGGAATAATTAGCCTGGGTGGCAGTTATTCCAAAAGGCACTATAATGCATTTCTTGGCATTGAGCTTCAGTCCTTGACTTTAGCACCAGTTATTTGTTTTAGACCCTCTTAGGTTTACAGGTTCATAGGTGTGTACTAGGCTAAGGGCCCTGGAGCCTTTACAAGCCTAGCCCATAGAATTAACCTGGCATCATGCCACCCGACCTTAGTTCCTAGTGTCTCTGTCGAGTAGAGCCACTGGAGTGATCCCAGGAGTGAATTTTCTATTTCCCATCCACTCATCAAGATTTCTCTTGAAGAGGGCCAGTGAGGTGTTCTGCTTGACATGTATGGGAAGTCTATTCTATAGCATGGGCAGTCTCTAGGTTATGTACCTGTCCCTCCAGCATGTTCTGTTGATTGTGGTAATGAGGTGGAGGTCTCTGGAGCATGTGGTGTGGAGGGATTAGGATTTCTTTAGATGCAGCATTTCTAACAGAGCTGGATCAGACATGGCTTTGTAAGTCAAGCAGAGATCGCCTCTAAGTAGGTGATATGAGACCGAGAATAGTTGGGGTTTTCTGAGTCTCTCCATATAGGACAAATGTTAAAGGCCTAGGATCCTCTTTGTGAGGTACTTTTGCGGCCTCTCCAGTTGTTGCAGGTGTCTAGTGAGGTACATGACAAATGGGCCATTGTAGTCTATGATTGACCTAATGAGGGAAGAGTAGAGGGAGACAATGACCTCTTTCCTGGATGCAAAACCTTAGTAATGAGATGTGCCACATAGGACTTTCTGACCACAGTGGGAGCGTGGTGGTCAAAAGAGAGGTTACTGTCAACCTGTGTTCCCCGATCCCTTATAACACCTTCTGTGTTCAGTGGACTACCATCAATGTGGTAATTCAAGGAAACTGGGTTGGCATTGAGCTTAAGGCCATGGTTCTGACACCAGTCGTTGGTCTCATTGAGGCCTTTCTGTAGGATGTCAACATCACTTGGGGAGTTAATAATAGCTCCCAACTTGCAATTGTTAGTGAACTTCATCAGCTAGAGTCCCTTCGTGTTGGCCTGCACTTCAGAGAATTAGATACCAAACAGGAGAGGACCCAGGACCAAACAATGTGGGACTCCACTAGTGAGTGGTCGGCAGTCTGACTTGGAGTCAGCTATTTTCATGCTGTGGGTTCTGCCTGTGAGCCAGTTTGCAACCCACCTAGTGATGTAGGGGTTGATGCCTAGCTTAGTGAGTTTTTCTATGATTCCTGAGTTGGGAATGGTATCAAAGGCCTTGGCCAGATCAAGGTAGGCTGTATGAACCACATTGCCTTCATCCACAGCTCTGGTGACTGACTCAAAGAAGTCGACCAAGTTGAGTAGGTATGATCTACCCTTTACAAAACCAAACTGTGTAGGATCCAGAGTTTGGAGATTCCCTATATCCTTGTTTATTAGGTCCATGATGATGCATTCCATAGCTTTGCATATCAGACTAACGGGGCGATAATTCCCAGGGTCTGTAGTCGTTCCAACTTTGTGGAGAGGGATGACGGCAGCAGTGTGTCATTCAGTAGGGACAAAGCCTGAGGTGATGCTATGATTGAACAGGGTACACAGGTGAGGTGCCAGTTCACATTGTAGTTCATGTAGAACACAGCCAGGGACATGGTCAGGCCCCATAGAAGCTATATTCTTGGTCTTGGGCAGTGCTGTTTTAACCTGTGCTGCATTAATACTGGGTGCCTGGCAATCTACTGGTATTGTGATTGGTTCTCTTTTTGGTGGGGGGGTAAAGTTGGCACTGAATGTGTCGGCCAGTATATTGGCAATATCTGCTGGCTCAGTATAGGAGGTACATTTTGCAGTAGCTCAGAGCAAATCTGGGTATTGCCATGGAGATTTTTTACATAATTATAGAAGGCCTTGTGGTTGTCTTTACTATTTGCTACAATTCTGTTTTCAAAGCTAGCTTTAGAGGATTTGATGAGGGATCTCAACTTTTTGTTGAGGCTGATGAGGGAGTTTTTCCAGTCTTGGGACTTCACCTTATTCCGCATCAGTATCCTCCTTCTGTTGTAGAGTTTGTTTATGGCAGGGGACCACCAGATTTGTTTCCTTTTTTTGGAGAAGAGCATCTTGGTTCTGTTGGGTATGGCGAGATCCATGCATTTGTGTACGTGTTTGTACAGTGCATTGGTGTATGATTCGACCATCATGCAACTAGTCTCCATTTGTATGGATGCTGTGAAGTTAGCCACTTCTGTTTTTAGGAGCCCAAAGTTAGCTTTGGAGAAGATTTTCATGGTGGTTACCTTTGTGGTAGGTAGGAGGGATGTGGATTCCCAAGGTGATTAGTTTGTGGTCAGACCTAACCAGGGAGGAGTTGACTTTTGGTGCAGAGCAATGGTGACTCATGTTAGTAATGACCAGATGAAAGATGTTGCTACCTCTACTGGAGGTAAGAACAAGCTGGTCCAGGGCATTGGAATTAATGAATTCCGGGAAACATTGGGCAAGTTTGTTGGTACATGAGTAGTTTTCCCAGTTAATGGAGGGGTAGTTGAAGTTGCCTAGTATGAGACTGTTGTGTTGGACCCTAATATTTTCCAGGGTGCTTAGGAACGTGGAGTGTGAGTCTTGGGACATGGTTGGTGACCTATAGCAGGCTATGACCTGAATCGCTGTCTTGCCCAATGTTAGCTGCACCTGAAGCATCTCTGATGCATTATGTTGGGCTACCAGTCTGGAGGTGTATGTATCCTTTATGAATATGGAAACATCACTGCCTTTGGAGTTTCGGTCCAAATTCTGGGGCCAAAAGGTGTGGAATGAGTTATAGCCTGGTAGTGCAGGGGTGCTTTCTGCTGCCTTGAACCAGGTCTCTGTTGCAGCACAAATGTCGATGTTCTCCATTTTAAAGAGTGCTTTGAGTGAGTGCATTTTAAGATTTAGACTTCTAGCGTTGAGCAGCATGACCATCAGATTGCATTTGTTTGTAGCTGTTGCGGTGTTAATTTTGGTCTTTGGAACACCGCCTAAAAAAAGCAAATATAGGGGTGGCAAGAGCCTTGGCCATTATTTGGAAGCCCAGGGGTGACAGATGCAGGCCACCTCTTGCAAAGCATCGAGGTCTGTCAATCATGTCATCCCAGGCAGGCAGATACTGGATCCCCTTAGAATGACACCAAAAACTTAGCCAATTGTTGAAATAATTTTCTGCTTGTACTGTGGTATCATTCTGGGTGATGGTAGGATGCTGCTCATGGCTTGGGTCATACCCTCCTGGGCTACATAATCCAAGAGTTCCTCCACGTCTCTCTTCATGTAGTCCAGGGAGGTATGTCTCAGGTCATTCACACCCACATGTACAAAAGGGACCTGAGTGCATGCATTATGTGACCGATCCTGGCACCTGATATGCAGCTGACTGTTACTTTCTCCTTATTCAACCCAGTGAGTGGGACATCAGAGTGATTGATTACTATAGAGTCACCTATGACTAGTGTGCTCGGCATGCTGTTTTGCCTTAGGGGCTTTGGTTGAGTGGCACATTTGTTTAGGAGAGTTATGTGTCTTGTGATTAGTGTTGTGTTGGTGTGGTCGAGTGTGTTTCTGCCTTGGAGGTCTCTGCTGTTTAGGTAGATTTTTATTGAGCCTCCACAAACAAGAGTGTGTGGTTTGTGTTTTTATGTGAAGACAGTGCTGGTGTGTGTTCCATGTGGTGTGGTGCAAGTGTTGACCTTCTCTTGACCAGCTATTCCGGTCTTGGCTGGAGAGTGCGTGGCTTCCAATTTGGATATACAAGTCCATCTCTCCCAAGTCTAAGTGTTGGGAGGTAAGAGGGTTGTCTGTGTACATGAGGCAGTTGATACACTGCCTCAGAATGCCAAAGTTCACCAGGTTAATAGGAGAAAGCACAGGGAACTGACCTTTAGACATGCCTGGAGGGATGGGCATTAATAAGTACTGGAGCTGTTACCTTGTAGAACGTTTAGTGCTGGTAGCACTTTTGTGTGCTATAATAACTGCTACAAGAAGTCTGGTAAAGTGCTAGACTAATAAGCTAGTAAAAGTACAGGAAGGGATAGAACTAGCAGATCTAAGGGAAAAATTGAAGAGCAGACTGGCAGCTGCAGCAGATGTCCAGCTTCCTCCTTACCATTGTGTCATCCACTTTCAAGTTGCTTCCTGTCGGTGAACCTACACTGAGTATTGCAATTCTTAGTTTATCTGGCAGGTTGGTTGGTTTTACATCCAGCTTTTGCTCAACAGAGTTATCCCAAGTAACCCAAGCTGGGCAACTGGACACCAGCCAGCCAATTATTTGTTGACATAGGGCTGCTTTATGGTGGGCACATACACCCTCCTGCTATTAGCATGGGTCTCTGGCTAGGGCAGAATAGGTCAGGTCCTCAATCCACATCACTGGCAAATACCCATGCCCATTTGGTGATTTTAGTAAACATGACTGCATCACCTGGAACCATATTTTTCACCATCAGCGGGGTACCCCAGCCACCATGTCCTATCCTGAGGATACTGTGCACCACAGTAGAGCATAAAGTGGATGGTCTATAAAATTCTTATCTCTACTGGGCACCATGTAGTGTATGTGCTGCTTCCCACAGCTCCATTCTTTTGAGTTTCAGATGGAAATGCTCAGAATATTTTTGGACATTGTGCTTGGGAGGAGAAGACTTGAGCCGTTATACCAGTTGATCTCCTTTGGCTAATATACTCCTTATAACCTCTAGAAACGTCTTAATAATTGATCATGGCACATAGGGACGCAATTAGGTTGGATTGTGTGGCTAGGCTTCTAAAGGCCCTGGTAGTAGTTAGCCTGGTATATACTTAAAAACCTAAATATACACGGACAAGATGGGGAACAGGAAGTGTGATAACAGAAAAGCACTAGGTTAGTGACAATGAGGATAAATGGAGAGATGCTGACAACAGAAAGGGTGGTAGTGATTCTAGTATAAAGTTATGAAGTGAGAGTAAAAATGGTATGAAGATGGAAATAGTTTTGTTAGAGTAACTCTGTGATTATAGAACGCTCCTTTTAAAAGGAGTTAGTTAATGCTAGTAATTACTGTTTAGACTGAGGAATATTTTAGGGTTCGATTGTTTTCTAAGTTGAGCGATGGAATTCTAAATTTTGGCTATGGTGACTGAGTCAAGTGAGTAACTATAGTGGTGATTTGACATAAGTCATGATATGAGCCGTCTTTGTGGGGTGCATTTAGAAGTAAAATCACTTTTATAGCTGGGCATTTGACAGGCGAGTACAGAATATTATGGACTGTTTTTATTGGCTAACCTTCAGGAAATTGAGTTCTAGCCAATGCAGCTATTGAAGGACACTGTTGTGATGCATTTTGCTTTGCAGACTAGTGTTAAATCTAGCTGTCTTAATGTAGCAAAGTCTTAGTCCATTTAAAGAGGTTTTTCACAGGTTAGATAGGAAGAAGGATGCATTCAGCAGGCTTGGAATAGGAGGAGAGATTGTGCTAACTTTTATGCTTGAGATATCCAATAGTATTTGAATATGTATAACACACCAATCTCTTATTTTGTTTTTCACTACAGCATGGTTAAATTAAGGACACATTTGTGTTCGTCTATAATGATCCCTAAATTTGTGTATGAATATCTTGCTCCAGAGTGGTGTTTGAAGTTGTGTAGTTGAAATGCAGTACTCTATGCATTGTTTTATTGACATTTTTGTTTTTATGAGGTTCACTATTAGTTGGAAGCCATTGAGCCATGTCTATTGTTTATTATAGCAATAACCCATGCCTGGGTGTGGGTAATGCTGGATTTACCCATGGTTGGTGTGGTTTGGTCACGAGGGCGAAGCCCGAGTGGCCAAACAAAGCCAGCTGTGGGTAAATCCAGCATTATCCACACCCAGAAGTGGGTTATTGCTATTATACAATGACATTATTTAAGAAAAAAAATAATTACTCTTCTTAAATAATGACATTGTATAATGCCTCCTTGCTGCCCTTCCGCAGCAGTCTGGTATTCTGCGGCAGTTCTGATGTACTGCTCATGCGTATGCCTATGCAGTACATCAGAGCTGTGGGCAAAAGCAACGGAGAAAGCAAGATCTCGGTTGCTTTTTACAAACTGTTTTGCTATGTTAAATGGGTTTAGCATAGTGAGACAGCTTTAAAAAAAGCAACGGAGAATCTCCGTTGCTTTTTTTAAAGCTGTCTCGCTATGTTAAACCCATTTAACAAAGCGAGACAGTTTTGGAAAAAAAAAGCAATAGAGAAAGCAAGATCTCCGTTGCTTTTTGAAAACTGTCTCGCTATGTTAAACTTGTTTAACATAGCGAGACAGTGTGAAGCAACGGAGATTTTGCATTCTCCGTTGCTGTAAAAAAAGAGTTATAGTAATGGAAAAATTCCGGGCGACCGGACCTTTTACCATTACTATAACTCTGATTTACAATGTGCACACAGACCAATCAGCGTGCACATTTTTGAATATTAATGGGGGGGTCGTTGTATAATTGAAAGTTTTTTTGGATTTGCGATTTATAGCTGTTAGATATTTGGTAGATCATATAGGGTTGGACTCATCATTGTACTGAGTGATGGTTCCTACATGTACAACTTGCATATTGGTTGTGAAGATGCTAATTCAGAGGAAATTGAAGTAACATCCTTAAGGGATATCAAGAGATTGAGATGAAGGGTGAGTGTGTGTTTTATATTTTAACTGATTGTGTTCTACCAGGATCTACAACTGGGGTTGCTTTTGAAAAAGTAAAAATTTGTATTGGAGACATTAAGTTGAGCTAGCCTGTTTAGAAGTATTGGGTGGGATATAATGTTGAATGTTTTAGACAGCTCCAAGAAGAAAATTGTGGCCAATGTTTTCTGATTAAATTATGAATTGATTTGTGCTTAGGAAAGACACTAGAGATAAATCAGTGATGTGTCCTGGCCTAAGACATGCTGTGTTTCTAATAGTCTTATTAGATCACTGTTAATTCAGTGGGATTGGAGTTTACACATATTTCTAGTGTTTTTAAAGTCAAAGTAGAAATCACGCAAGTGCAAAAACTGAACAAAATTCCATGTCTCCGGACTCTATGTACAGACATGTAGACTATTTTCACAGACATTTACACATATAACATACAGCTATTGCATCACGGACATGCAGGTAAACAGACTAATACTGCACATAATTAGAAACACATTTTTAACAGTTTTCGCAGTGAACACTTGCATGAGATTTTAGAATTGCACAGGTACTTGGTTGACATTGCATTGATCCTTGCACAGAAAGAGACATTTAAGTATTGCACTGTGAACATTAGAGTATTGCACAATGGATCTTTGAGTATTACACTATGGTTAATTTATAAATTTGTAACATGTATTGCACTGAAAGAGAGATTTTAATGCATTGCTACTACTCTAGATGGCCTATACGTTAACAGTCATGGTGAATATTGCACTTAGTATTGGATAAGACTAATAACAGGTTAATGCACAATACTAGACAAGCTACTACAGTTTCAACTGACCCAGATGGCCATTGCGGAGTGCAGCTGTTACTAGAGTTTAGCAGCCTGATGACATTAGGGAAGAAGCTGTTCCTGAATCTCATAGTTCGGCAACGCATGCTTAGGAAGCACTTTCCAGAAGATAGATGCAGGAACAGTCTGTAAGCAGGGTGAGTGCAGTCTTTAATTATTCCTCTGACTGTGCTGAGACATCTGCATAAGTGCAAATTTTGTATAGGCGGTAAGGTGGTCTTGATGATCCTCTTGGCTGTCTTTATCACTCTCTGGATGGATTTGCGCTCCGAGGTAGAGCAGCTTCCATACCATACTACAAGGTTGTTCATCAGGATGTTTTCTTTAGTACCTCTAGAAGGTAGTGAGAACTGTCAATGGGAGATTCACTCTCCTCAGCCTTCTCAAAAAGTGCATTGTGGTGTGATTTCTTGACTATGGCATTTGTATTGGTGTTCTAAGACGAGTCCTTATCTATGCGCACTCCCAGAAAATTCATGCTTCTCACTTTTCATTGTTTCCCCATTGATGGTAAGGGGAGAGTGTTCTTTGCAATTTTTCCTTTGCAAATTGTCTCTTTTGTCTTGCTTACATTTAATGCCAAGTTATTTCCACAGCAGGTAATCAGTTGTTCCACCTCATCTCTATACCCCATTTCATCATCCTTACTAATGAGGCCCACCACTGTTGTCATCAGCAAACTTGATGATTTGTTTCTATTGTACCTGGCTGTACAATTGTATGTTAACAGGGTGAACAGCAAGGGACTTGGTACACATCTTCGTGGGACTCCGATGCTATCTGAGGAGTTATTTCCTGCACACAGTTTCTGAGGTCTGTCTGTGAGAAAGTCAAGAATCCAGTTCCAAAGTGTAGTGTTGATGCCTAGTTGGAGTATCTTCATTACCAGATGAAGAGGGCTGACCATGTTAAAAGCAGACCTGAAGTCAATGAATAGTACCCTTGCGTAGGTGTTTTTTATTCTCAAGGTGTTCCAGGGAAAGATGGAGAGCTAGAGAGATGGCATCTGCCATAGAATAGTTTGCTCGATAAGTAAACTGCAGAAGGTCAAGATCAGCAGGCATCCCAGATGTTAAGGCACCCTTGACCAGCCTTTCAAAACTCCTCATCACTGTGGAGGTGATGGCTACAAGGTGGTAGTCATTTAGGCAAGATGGTGGAGACTTCTTTGGTAATAGAATGATTATCGTGTCCTTGACGCATTTCGGAACAATTTGCTGGCTCAAAGTTATTGAAGATATCCATGAGGACATTTGTTAGTTGGACTGCGTAGTCCCTGAGCATTCACCCTAGGATGTTGTCAGGCCTAGCCGCTTTTCTGGGGTTACCTCTGTGCAGTTCAGCTGGGTTGAGGACGAGCATCTTCTCGTTATGGTCGATGGGCATTTTCTTTGCTGCTGTTCTGTTCCCTTTCTCAAATCTGCCGAAGTAGACATTCAGGTTATTTATGAATTCCTTGTTGTCCTCACATTGCGAAGATAGGGGTTTTAGAGTCAGTTATGGCCTGGATACCCTGCCATAGGTGCCTGGAATCTTTTTGGTCAGAGAAGTAACTCTGGATCTTTCTGCCATAGGCACATTTTGCTTCCCTCACTCCCTTCAGATTTGCTCTGGCTGTTTTGAGGGCTTCCCTGTCTGCAGACATGAAGGCTGCATTCCTTTTTTTAAGACTAGAGATACAAGAACAAGGTCTGAAATTGGAAGTGGTCGGATTTTTCCATCTTTGTGGACTGGAGTGAGGTAAATTTTTTCCACATATATCAGTTTACTCATTGTTATAAGGTAAGCTTTAAAGAATGCGGTAGTATGTGGTGGGATGTGGAGGTAAATCAAACTAATGCATCAGGTTTTAGTTTCAGTATGAGTTTTACTGCATCTTTGAGGATTGGCTGTAGAGTGAAGGTACATGAAGTGATTTCTTGTAGGTCATTGCAGGATTCTAGAGTTTGTTGCAGTAGTTATAGTGTTTTAGAGAGAGAATTTATTTTGCAGGCAGTATTATAGCTCATTTCTTTTTGTGTAGGACTTTGCTGTTTTTTTCTAATAGGAAGTTTGAGCCTTCTCCATGACAGTTTTGGGTTTGTAGATGTGGAGAGTTGAAGGTCGTTGTAGTCCTTTTTTTCCTTTATATCTAAATGAAGGTCTTTTCAATTGTTTGAGTGTTCTGTTGATTTGGGTTCCAGTGTGTTCCAGGTTTTTTTGGTCCCTGATTCTGTTAATAGCATTATCAGTCCATTCTGGTTCCTTTTCTCCAGGATAAATATGTGGATACCCATCCAGTCATTTAGTTTATCTTCAAAGGATGATAGTCACCTACACTACTTATACATGCAGTAGAATTTTATTCTAGTGGTTTAAGAGGTACTGTTTTTAAATCTATCCCTGCACCATGTTTTATTTATCTGTTGGTGAAGATTAAGGTCCCTAATTCTAGTGTTTGTGAAGATATTGAACTTTGAGAAATGGAAGGTCCATCATAGGAAGTTACAAGGTTATTGGCCCTGAGGCCCTTACAAGCCTAACCAAGAATTTAGCCCATGTTTCGACAAGTCAGTACCCTTATGCCCCTGTCCAGCAGGGACACAAGTGGAATCCCAGGGGTGTATTTTCTGTTTCCCATCCAGTTATCCAGGTTGCACTTAAAAAGGGTTGATGAGGTACTCTACTTTACATGGAGAGGGAGACTATTCCACAAAAGAGGGAGTCTCTGGGACACACCTGTCTTGCCAACAAGTCCTATTGATGTCACACACCAGGTTGAGGTCATGCATGTGGGTTACTTAAGTGGAGCTTGACTTGTGGATATGCAGCAGTCCCATCAAGGTGGAGTCTGAGATTGCTTTGCATGCCAAACAGAGGTCACCTCTGAGGAGTCTGTAGGAGACCTGAGTAGAGGGACAGGGCTTTCAACCTATCTGTGTAAGGTAGATTTTTGAGGCCCTGGATTCTCCAGGTGAGGAATCTCTGTGGTCTCTCCAGCTGCTGCATGTGCTTTGTGAGGTACATGCTGAAAGGGGCATTGTATTCAATAATTGGTCTTATAAGGGAAGAATAAAGGGATGTTATGACCACCTTTCCCCTGGAATGAGATACCCTTACTAATGAGGTGTGCTGTGTAAAAAGCTTTCCGTACAACGGAGGCAATATGGTGGTAAAAGTCAGTTTGCTATCAACCTGGGTTCCCGAGTCCCTTATGACTGATTGTGTGCTTAGTGCCTTATCAATGTGAAAATTTGTGGAGATGTTATTCTCCCCAAAACGGATGATGCATTTTTTGACATTCAGTTTAAGGTCATGTTTCTGGCACCAGTCATTTGTTTGGGTGCGACCCTCTTGGAGGATGTCCACATCACTAGGAGAGTTGATGACGGCACCCATCTTCAAACTCGGTCAGCCATAGCCCACTAGAGTTGGCCTGCACCACTGAGATGTATATCCCAAATAGCAGAGGCCCCAAGACTGATCCCTGGGGTACACCACTTGTTATGGGTTGACTACTTGAGGTGGGTTCCCCTATTTTGACCAGGTGAGTTCCATCAGTGAGCCAGTTTCCTACCCATCTGGTAACATATGGATTGATGCCTAGTTAAGAGTTTATCTATTATACCTGAGTGGGCAATAGTATTGAAGGCCTTGGCCAGGTCAAGGTAGGTGGTGTGCACAGTCTTCCCCTCGTCTGTGGCCTTGGTGACTGTCTCAAAGAAGTCTACCAAATTTAACAGGCATGACCTCCCCTTGACAAAACCAAACTGTGTGGGATCAAGTGTCTGGAGGTTGCCAATGTCCTTGTTTATGAGGTCCATGATACTCCACTCCATGGCCTTGCAGATCAGGCTAGTTAGGCTGATGGGTCTATAATTTCCTTGTGGATGCTGCACCTTTGTGCAAAGGGATGATAGTAGCTGTTCTCCACTTGGCTGGGATGAAGCTGGTACTCAAGCTTTGGTTGAATAGGGTGCCTAATGGTGCTGCAAGTTCCTGCCTGAGTTCATGTAGGATGCAGCCTGGGATGTTATCGGGACCCATGGAGGCTGTATTTTTTGCCATTGAGAGGGCAGTGATGACTTGCTCCCTACAGATAAGGGGAGGAGGGGCAGGTAATGGGGATGTCCTGCTTTACTGATGGGGGGGGGGAGTTTTCACTGAGCCTGTCTGCCAGCAGGTTGGCTATAATCTACAGGGTTTGTGTATGTGGTGCCCTTGACCATCAGTTCTGAGCATATCTGAGTGCTTCCCTTGAGACTGTGGACATATGTGAAGAAAGTTAGTAGATGTGGCCAGTTTGGACTCAAAGCTGGCTTTGGAGGATTTCACTAGTGCTCTTATTTGCTTGTTCAGGCTAAGGACAGATTGCTTCCAATTAGACACCTGCTCCTTCTTGGTCCTGGACAGTAATTTTTTTGCTTTTATTATAGAGTTTATTTATTAAATATGTCCACCAGACAGGTTTACTCTTCCTTGAGGAGGATGATTTCATCTAGTCTTTTCCTGATTCCATGCAGCTATACAAATGCTCATATAGTACTTTGGTGTAAGTTTGGACATATGTGCTAGTTTTTCTGGAGGGTGTGGTGGCTGCAAAGCTGTTTATACTTTCCCTCCGGAGGTTGTAATCAGTTTTAGAGAACTTTTTTGTTTGACCCTAGTTGGGGGGGGGGAGGGGAAGATGGTAACTTTGAAAGTAACTGCTTTGTGGTCTGATCCTACCAGGCATGGTGACACTGTAGGGATGTTGCAGTGGTTACTCATGTTGGTTAATACAAAGTCCAAGATATTTTCACCTCTTGTGGGGGTGTCAACCAACTGGTCCAAAGCATTTGCATTGATGAAATCAAGGAACCTCTGGTCATTTGTGTTTTGGCATATGTATTTCTTCCAATCTATGGTTGGATAGTTAGTTGCCCGGGATCAGGATAAAGGGTTGAATCTTTATAGATTTGTGGAGGTTCAGATAGGTGGCATGGGCATTTTTAGTCAGAGTTGGATGGCCTGTAGCTAGCTATGATTTGAATAGGGGTCTTATGAATTGAATAGGGGTCTTGTGAATTGTTAACTGTACCTGGAGTATTTCCGGTGCATCATACTGTTTGACCAGTTGATTATCAGTTTCTGTTTGGATACCTCAGCCATAGATATAATCATGGAACTTTGAACATGCGAACACTATTGCCAAAAGTTCCTTCTCAATTTGAGCATACTGCATCTCAGTTTGGGTAAGAGTTCAAGATGCGTAGGCAGCAGGTCTGCCATCCTGAAGAATAACTGAACAAAGACCAAACTTTGAAGCATCACATGAAAGAACTAGTGGTTTGTGGACATCATAGTATCTCAATGTAGGCGGGTTGGCAGTTTACCGTTTGAGGTTATCAAATTCTCTGTGGTGTTCTAACCATTACCAGGCAACATTTTTGTGTCAGCTCTCTTAAAGGCACTGATAACGCACTAAAGTCAGGGATAAATTTGCCCAAATAGTTAACCATATCAAGAAAATGCTGTAGGGATTGGGCATTGTCTGGAGCCGGCATCTCAAGAATGGCTGGTTTGGAAGGGTCTGGTCATAAGCCAGTACTGGCAAATAAATGACCTACATAAGTAACTTCTGGTAACCTGAATTTACATTTCAGAGGATTGAACTTTAAGTTCACTTCACATGCTCTGTGTAGAACTTTCCGGAGGTTTCTGTTGTGCTCTGTATCACCATTGCCTCCAACCACTAAATTATTAGTGGTTATAGCATACGGATAGCATGAAAAAATTTGCTCCATTTCCCGATGAAAGACTTCACTTGCAGAATTTATTCCAAAAGGCATCATAAGGAATCTGTATCTGCCAAATGGGGTACTGAATGTAGTCAGTAGTGAAGATTTGTGATCAAGTGTAATGAACTCTCTGCATCTAAGAGAAAAAAATGGCATTTGGCATGAGGGTGGCAACTTCCTCAACTGTATGCATAGGATGATGAGGTCTCTTTAATGGCTTGTTCAAGGTTCTTGGATCAGTGCTGCTTCTGATTTTCATCTGAACTTTTCTTATGAGCAACTACCATGGAAGACATTCACTCAGTTGGTTCTGTGACTGGACAAATCACACCTTGTTGCACCATTTCATCTAACTGGACCTTGCCTTTGTCCTGCATAGCTATTAGAACTCTTCTTGCTAGTCTGGCCACTGGACTGACCTTTAGGTCTACTTTCATGGAGTACACAACTGGAATTTTGCCTAACTTGTTGAAAACATCATCATACTCTGAGAAAATAGCATCAGTAAAGCTGGAATTGGGACATGTGCTTATATGATGTACTTTTTTGGTAAAAGAAATCAATTTCATTCTTAAACTGCCTCTGAGATCTAATAATGACTGAACAGGTCTTTGGACTACATAAAATTGCAAGCTGTAACTGTTCCTAGCCGAACAGCATGAAAGCACTACTGAGCCTTCAGTTTGAATCTCTTCACCGCCATAAAAAAAAACTAGCTTCGCACAATTGGCCATATTAAGTTGCCAGCTCTCACTCTAGCAAATGTTTCTGCTGAAGTCACATTACACTTTGAAAACAGTGTCCACATTGAGCTCTCTGGGTTTGCCATTGATCAGGACAGTACAAAATGCTTAATTTTTTCCCAATAAATCTACTGCATTAACCTTTTCACCAACCACTGATGCACCATCTACATAGACAGCAGGGTTGCAGCTTTCCACATAATCAACTTGCTTTTTTGAATGACCTTTAATAAGTGAATGAAGGTTGCTTGATTTACAAAATTTTGAAAGTGGTTCCATTTTTTTACACTTGTGGCATTGCTGTCCAAATGCTAAGCACTTCTCTCATTTAGACTCATAATTGGCACCACAATTGACGGTTAACAATAAGACTTGTAATAAAGTCAGTACAAACCTCTGAACCGATAAAGGAACCAATGTAGCAAACAGCAAAACAGTGACGAAAAAGGCAGACTGGTTCCAACACAGCACTCTTTAATAGCAACACAACAAGGTAAGCGCTTTCATGGATTACATCCACTTCCTCAGACCAAAATATTAAAACTCAAGTCACATCTTTAAACATTCTAGCAGCCAATGAGGCACAGTAATCACTGAACCAATTTAACGCATTCATTGCCTTGTCTAAGCAGTGAAGAAACTTACATCAGTGTGTGAATCAGCAACAATATAAAACGTACATTGCAGCTCAAAAACTGCTAAGTACTTACTTAAAACTGACTCTGATCTGTCACATAAACATAAATATAAATTCTAAAATGTATCAGCATTTAAATATACTAAAATATATATATAATATATAATAAAATATGTATATAAAACTGGTCAATCTTGTGGACAAATAAAAAAAAATATATATATATATAAATAAAGAAACCAAGGACATAAGCCTGGTACTACTTGGTCAGTGTTTCAGTGCTCGAGCTTTTAAACAGGGCTTCAGAGACACCTTACTATTGAGACCTGGTGGTTTGTCAGCTTGATAACGTATAATCCACTTCTGTTCCACTGATTCTGTCTTATTATTGATGTCACCACCTCTAATACTATCGTGTATGACTTCTACAACAAAAAATTTAAACTTATGTGCAGTGCCTTCTTAAGCAAAATATGCATGGCCAACACACTTGTTTCCTTAGCATTCCTAATGTCTCTTGGGTGTTCTAAAATTCTCTCCTTGAAGGCTCTATTTGTTTTGCCTATATAGAATGAAAAACAGATAGTACACAAACAAAAATCTACAAAGTGCTTGGTATGGCAATCAGCATATAAAGTAGTGCTAATCAGTGGCGGCTGGTGACTTCAAATCAAAGGGGGGCTGCAGGAGACAGCTGAATGGGTGTGGTCAATGAGAAGGGGTGTGGCCAGCAAAAAAAGTTGTGGAACTATGCTAAAAATACGCTGCCCTGGGTGCCAAACAGTCATTATGAGAGTCCAATCAAGACAAACTGAAGTGTAGAAGAAAAAAAAATATTTAAATGCATTTGCTACATGACAGCTTACTCAGTATCTAGATGGAAACAAAAAGGTTGTGAGGCATGAAAAAATAAATTACCTTTTAAATATATTACTGGAATGCCAGTCAAAATCAAGTATAAAAAAATAAGCAGCACTCAACTCAAACCACTTATCCTTCCACTGCAGTTCTAATTATAATTTATATTCAGCTCTATAAAAGTACCAAGTAACATGCTGAAAGTAGCAATCTCTGTGATACCCCAACTTATAAAAATGTTTCTTATCCAAAAAAGACCTGCTGATTAACAACAATTATCTACTTGTTTCACGGGGTAAACATGATCAAAGTACAAAATGAACAGCAAATAAGAAACAAGCTCAGGATAAATTGCTTAAAGGATTACTGCATAGGTTATGGACCACACATGATAGATTGACATTCTGTTTAGTTTACGGGTAAAGCCTGTAAAAGATGACTGCAAGTCTCCAACAAATGTAATGAGGTTCTGAAAATACTATAATCCTGTCCTTTATTACAAATATTGTCATATGCATTTCAATACCTAAGGCTTACACGCTATCTAGTTATGTAAATATTCTCTGCATGGCAACAACAAAAAGGCTTTCAGTGTTGGTAATTCTTTAACAGTATGCTTATTTAAGCTTACTTACATCTTACAATCTCAGACAAGCTTAAATGATGGTCATTAAAGCATTGCTATTTAAACACACAACAACAGGTACTGCAACAACATGCATTTTCTGAATAAGAAGAAGAAGAAGCATAAATGAACAGTATAAAAATAAGACGGAAATCCATGACATCTGAAAATAAAGGACAGATGAAAAGCCACTGTAGTACTTGTGCCTACCTTGGATTGGGGATGACTTACACTGCATAACTGTTCCTTGCCTTGCTTGGACACATCCAGAGTCATTACATGGAGGAGTGGGATACAACAAGTATGTCACAATTTGAAATGTCTCTGGCTGACGGTGATGGCCCTGACACATCAACCTCAGCACAAGAAATCTGTACAAAGCCATAAATAGAAGTGGGACAAAGGCCCAAAAATAAGGACAATTTTAAATATTGCTCTAATAAACTTAGAAAGATAATACAATAGTAGGTCTTGCATTAGTATGATTTTTCTAAAGGGTATGAAATCTGAAACTCAAATGTCTGTCATTATTTTCTAACTTCAATCTTTAATAATTTGTCACTAATTTGCTAGAAAAACAAAATTTTATGAAAAACGAACCAAAAATGTGATGAAAAAATATAAAATAACCACACAATACAGCTGGGAACCTGCCAAAGAAGGGACTCTTTTTTTAATATTAGTATTGTTAACTTGAGCAGCTGACAAATAAGAATCTACATACATTTCTGAAATTAAAAGTAATCTATAACTCTGATCATTACAATTACTTATTAATTGTAAACACTCCAAGATTTCTTCCAAATTTGCCATTTTGTGGAGGGATTATTAGCGGGAGAGGAATACTTTGAGCCAACATTGGGGACAGTTGAGAGGTTTGGATGTACCCAGTTCTATAAAGCGATTTATTTGCACATACCTCTCAAACTCTTAACACAGAAAATCTGGACAAGGCCAAACATGTTGGGGGAACATATAAACAGTATTAAAAATTGCTCTTGCATAAACTTTGTTGATATAATAACAGGTCTTGCTTTAGCAATCATTTGTCTGAAGGGTATGAAGTCTGCAACTCAAATGTTTCATTATTTAGCGACTTCATTCTTAAATGATTTTCAAGAAAACCACAAATTTTATGAGGAACAAACCAAAAATAAGCAAAAAATCTATTTATTCTGTGAAAATCTGGACAGTTGAGAGGTCTAGTTCAGCTGGGGCTGTCTCTGAGTTTGCCACCCTTCCCTCATCACAAAATTAAGGTTGAATGGGGCCTGTCACCTGCAGCCATTCCAATGTCCCATTACTTGGTTATTTTGCCCCATTTACCATAAACACTGGAATGTGCATATTGCTTTACTTCTACGATGATTTGGATTTCATTTAAAAGTTTTATTTTATATTTTATAGCACAAACGCCAATAGACATTTGCTAAACAAAGAAATGCAGTCTCACAATGAAAATAGATGTAGCATTAAAACTTCTCTGCCCTTGAAACTCATATTCATTAAAACAGCATTGAAACCCACATTCAAAGAAAATACATCTGGCCAGTGGCAGATACAGATTAACTTTGGGTGGTTTTCAAATCATAGGCCCCTTGCACATGAAAAGTACACCTTCCTGATTGTATTAAATTATATTGTATAATACAACACAGTTGTTAGAGGGCGTTTTAAATTTATTGTTTTGAACATTTTTCCAGTAAACAATGAAACAAAATGCATGCACCAATGATGACAAAACTGCCCAATTCAGAACATTTCCATTAAAATATCTACTCAAACTTCTACAATCCACCAGTCATCTAAATAATTCCACATTAAAGAGATCTGCAACTAATGACAAGGTTGCTGCTAGCAAACAACTTTATATTTCATTGTTTCATCTACAAATAAATGGCCTGTTGCCCTTGATGAATACATTGCCTATGTTACACTAAAAATGATAAGCTAGTAATATTGTAATACGGACTGGAAGGCAAACTGATAACAGGTTCATAGTTACTAGGTATCTCCGCCAAAGAGGACATTCTCAGGACTGCAGCATCCACCCCCTTTAAAAGTATAACACAGAACAGTATCAGCAATGCATCTACATACTGTTTGAGTAGAACCCACAGACTTCTGCATCAAAAGCAAGTACATTACCTGTTGCACTATTAACAAAGCAAGCAGACTCAGCATACGCAGCACTAAACGTCTTTTCCCCTGAAGCTCTCAGTTCCTTGTAAAATCCACTTGACACTCAACTGTATATCTCAATTTTGTAGCACAAGAAATCTGGAAAATCCAAAATTTATTGTGTGTGTGTGTGTGGGGGGGGGGGGCGGCAAAAGCCCAAAAACCAGGAACACATTTTAATCATTGCTTGTATATTCTTGAAAAGTTGCTAGAATAAAATGCCATGTTACCACCATGCATTTCACTGCCAAGTCTTGAATCACAGACCCAGTCAGTGCTACATACCACAATGCCAAATTAGCTGTTTCTGCAGAGATGGGAAGACTGAAACTTAAATGGCTATCATTTAGTGAATTCAGTTCTCACCACAGTTCTCAACCTCTTAGCACAAAACACCCAGACAAAGTGAATAATGGGCAAATACAGCCCCCAAACCTATTCAGTTCTCACCATAGCTCTCAACCTCTTAGCACAAAAACCTGGACAAAATGAATAATGGGGTAATGCAGCCCCAAAATAGGGGCACATTTCAAATATTGATCTTATAAACTTAGAAAATTGCTGGAATAAAATGTTTTGTGTTACATGTGCCTTCTGAAGAATATGAAGTCTGAAATTCCAATCTATCATTCCAGAAAAAAAAACACAGATTTTATGAGGAAGAGTACAGAACAGAAATGTTGCAAAAACCTGAAAATTTTTCACAAGTGGCGATGGGTAGAGAATTCAGGCTGTTGCTATCTTCATGCAAGGTACAGGGTTTGAGCTTGTCTCTAGCCACCAGTTATATTTACATGGGGTGTTTTATACACACACACACACACACACACACATACACACACACACACACACACACACACACACACACACACACACACACACACACACCTTGTCTCAACTGAGCTTTCTGCTTCAACTTCAAAATGAAAGTAAACTCTGCTTTGGCAGCTAACTGACAGTAATGGCAAACTCTGCTGTGGCAGCTTGCCTTGGTCCCAGTTGCCTCATAAAGAAAAATTCTGCATACACATTTGAAGTATGTCCGTCGTTCGTTACATAAACAACTTGTGTATAAGCTCTGCTTTCTGCACACACACACACACACACAGTACCTGAACTTTAAAATGAAAAGTACACAACTTGGTCCCAGCTGTGCTTTACACACACCTTGTTCTCAGCTGTGCTTTCTGCTCCAAAATGAAAGTAACGGTAAACTCAACTCTGTTGCTTCAGCTTGCCTCATAAATAAAAACTCTGCACTCACTTGTAGTTCGACCATTACATAAACTAAACACACACACACACACTCTACCTAAAAGTAAACAACTTGGTCTCAACTGTGCTTTCTGCCTGAAAATAAACAACTTGGTCTCAACTTTGCTTTCTGCTTCAAAATGAAAGTAACAGTAAACTCTGCTGCTTCCTGCTTCATAAATAAAAACTCTGCACAAACTTGAAGTTCATCTGTCACATAAACACACACACTACCTGAAAGTATACAACTTGGTGTCAACTGTGCTTCAAAATGAAAGTAACACTCCTAATCCCGTTTGATGGTCACGAAATAATCCACAACTGACTGATTGATTCTCGCTCTTTTCCCAGCACATAAAGCCCGGGAAGAGAGCGACAACCAATCAGCAGCATTTAGCCCAGCAAGCACGTCATGACGTGCCTGCGGACGTCGCAGTCCGAGCCCCTTCCAATTCTATGCGGTTTGGAACCGCATAGACTTCTGGGCATCACAATGATGCCTTAATTACTCCACTGGGCTGCAAATAAAAACAAAAAAAAATCTATTTAAAACCGCCGCAACCCGAGGCAGTTACAGTCTTATCTTGTATTTCAGTCGCGGACTCGGAGAGACCTACAAATTTGTTTTTAAACTAAAAAATAAAAAAGGTACTTTTCTTTTCATTTATTATTGCATTTTCTTTTTTGAGCTGAGGGGGCTGCAGTCCGGCAGTCCGATGCCACGAGCCGCCCCTGGTGCTAATCTCAAAGCCTAATTATGGATGTAGAAAAGTGCCCCCCCCATATATACACGCACACACAAGCCATACATCTCCTGCATGGGTACGTACCCATTCTATTAGATTGTACAGCATTCTGTCTACCCTTGGATTTGTAACATAACTGGTTCTTAAGAGATTTGTTATTCCTGAAAGTAAAACTGGGTTGGCGACTTATAACATCTTTGAGTCCAGGATCAGTCAAGAGAATATCCCAATTGTTTTTAATAACATGTTAACTTGATTGTAACCTGACAAACACTTTTTATTTGTAACCTTATACATTTTGTTATAATGTATCTGTCTTTGGAGCTTTTCTCCCCTGGCCTCTACTGAAAATGGACATATATCCAGTTAGACTAGCCCTGTCAACAAATGTAAAATAAAAAATAAATGTAAAATAAAAATAAATAAAAACATCACATACCATGCACACATTGCTAGCAAAAGTTAGTGGCATCCTAACCCCTACAGTACTATTAGTGATAATATTAGGTGGAGAATCAACAGCTCTACCAATATTTGTTTGGGCATTTGGAGGAACATTCTCAAAATAAGGTCTACATCTTCTATTTCTCTCCACCCAAGCTGCACTAATCTGAGAGTCAGTGGCAGTGGGCTTATATCCCCTCTCAATAAATTCCTCTTTCAATTTGGTTAGTGCCAGATTTAGCTCTGTATCATCACTATGGAGATGCATCATGCGATAAATCTGCCCTTTTAAAACATTAAATTTTGTGTGATTGGGATGCATACTGCTGTTGTGAAGTATGTCCTTCCTATATATAGTAGTGGAAACAGATGACAGGGCATTTTTACTCACTTTCACATCTAAAAAATCAATCTCTTCTGATGAATATGTATATGTAAATCTCAAAAAGTTATTCAATCCATTGAGGTACTGTAAAAATTGTACTAACTCCTCTTCTGTATCTTGCCATAGCAAAAAAATATCATTGACAAAACGTTTGAACCATTTTATCGAACTACAAAATCTATTATTGGAGAGAACAAACTTAGTCTCCCAATTCACAAGTGATAGGTTGGTGTAGCTATTGGCACAAGCAGTGCCCAAAGCCACGCCAACCTTCTGTATATAATGGGAGTCATTGAAAATAAAAACATTATTCTCAAGAATAATCTCTAAGAGAGTACAAATGAGTTCAACTTTGCTAGTAATAAATCCATTGGCACATAATATTTCTCTAATACTCTCAATCCCCTAACTATTGGAGATAACAGTGAATAGAGAGGCTACATCAAGTGTGACAAAAAAGCAATGACCAGATAAAACATTTAACTGATTGATTATTCAGCTCTTGCAAAAAACCTTTAGTATCTCTAAGCACAGTATGACAACTGTCTAGCACAATCCGGAGATTTTTTTCAACAAAGATAGAAAGTGGCTCTGTTGCCCAGCCCCTGCTGGACACTATAGGATGCATGGGTGGATGGTGTAAATTCTTATGTATCTTCAGAAGACCATAAACAACGGGTACTACTGGATGATCTACTTATAGGTTCATAGGTTGGTACTAGGCTATCGGCCCTAAGGCCTATGCAAGCCTAGCCATAACAATTCCCTGGAAATTTCTTCCCACAATATTTACTTCTCTGGGCCCCTGTCTAGCAGGGTGACTGACATGATCCCCGGGGTGAATTTCCTATCTCCCATCCAATCATCAAGGTTCCTTTTGAAGAGGGCCAATGAGACACTCTGCTTGACCTGTATGGGCAGTCTATTCCAGAGTATGGGGAGTCTCTGGGTGAGGAACCTATCCCTCCAGCATGTTTTGTTCATTGTGATGATAAGGTTTATATCCCTGGAGCGTGTGGCTTTGAGGGAATTGGGATTTCTTTAAGTGGATCATGTCCAACAGCTCAGGGTTTGACATGGCCTTGTATGTTAAGCAGAGATCACCTCTGAGTAGATGATATGCCACAGAGTATAGCTGGAGTTTTTTTAGATGGTCGGCATATGGCATCTGCTTTAGGCCTGTGATTCTTTTAGTGAGGTATTTCTGTGGCTTTTTCAGCTGTTGTAGATGTCTTGTGAGGTACATACCAAATGGGGCATTATACTCTATAATGGGTCTAATGAGGGAAGAGTACAGTGGGACAATGACCTCTTTTTTTTCTGGATGAAAAGCCCTTAGTGATGAGGTGTGCCACATAGAAGGATTTCCTGACTGTTGTGGCGATGTGGTTATCGAAAGTGAGACCACTGTCCACTTGTGTCCCTAAGTCTCTCATCACACTTTCGATGTTTAGTGTCCTGCCACCTATGTGGTAGTTCATGGGTACATGTTTTTTTCCAAAGGGGATAACTATACATTTCTTGGCATTAAGCTTGAGCCCATGGCTCTGGCACCAGGCATCTGTTTCTGTAAGGCCCTTTTGTAGAATATCCTTTGGGGATTCAATAATGGCTCCCAGTTTGCAGTCATCTGCAAACTTTGTTAGCCAGAGTCCCTTAGTGTTGGCCTGTACTTCAGAGAAGTAGATGCCAAACAAGAGTGGTCCCAGGACTGAACCCTGAGGTACTCCACTTGTCACTTGTCTGCAGCTGGATTTGGAGTCGGCTACTTTTACAGTCTGGGTTCTGTCAGTAAGCCAGTTGGCAATCCATCGAGTGATGTAGGGATTTATGCCCAGCTTAGTAAGTTTATCTATGATTCCAGAGTGGGGGATGGTGTCAAAGGCCTTGGCAAGGTCCAGATAGGCGGTGTGGACTGCCTTACCCTTGTCCGCAGCTCTGGTGACCGATTCAAAGAAGTCAGTCAGATTCAGGAGACAAGATCAGCCCTTCACAAACCCAAACTGGGTGGGGTCCAGTGTTTGAAGGTTGCCAATGTCTTTGTTTATAAGTTCCATGATAATGCGTTCCATACCCTTGCAGATCAGGCTCGTCAGACTGATGGGACGGTAGTTCCCTCAATCCAAGGCGGATTCTCCCTTGTGGAGTGGGATAACTGTAGCTGTGCGCCACTCAGTGGGCATGAAGCCTGAGGTGAGGCTATGATTAAACATGACACTTAGGTGGGGTGCCAGTTCATTTTGTAGTTCATGTAGTACACAGCCCGGGATGTCATCTGGTCCCATGGATGCTATATTCTTAGCTTTGGAGAGTGCTGTTTCTACCTGTGTGGCTGTGATTATCAGAATTTGACAATCTTTTGGTATTGAGATGGGCCCTTTAGGGGGTGAGAGAGGGGTGAAGTTGGCACTAAATCGATCTGCCAGGATATTGGCAATATCCTTGGGATCAGTATATTTAATGCCATTCTGTTGTAGCTCAGAGCAGATCTGAGCATTGCCATATAGATTCTTGACATAACTATAGAATGCCTTGTGGTTGTCTTTGGAATCTTTGGCAATTTTATTTTCATAACTAATGAAATACCAGCGTAGTCCAAAAAGTAAAAATCACGACGACTTTAATCATTAAAATGAACCTTAAAAACTGTACAATTCCATCTGTAACTGACTAAGCGCTTTCACCCAACAAAGGGCGTCCTCAGAAATGGATGCCCTTTGTTGGGTGAAAGCGCTTAGTCAGTTACAGATGGAATTGTACAGTTTTTACGGTTCATTTTAATGATTACAGTCGTTGTGTTTTTTACTTTTTGGACTACGCTGGTATTTCATTATTTTTACCAGTTTCATTTTTGTTTATGACTACAGTTATTTTCATAACTAGCTTTTGAGGATTTTATAAGGGATCTCAGCTTCTTACTGAAGCTGGTGAGGGAGTGTTTTGCATCCTGGGATTTTCCTCTTTTCTGCAACAGTTTCTTCCTTCTGTTGTAAAGTTTGTTTATAGCAGGGACCCACCAGATTGGCTTCCTTTTTTTGGAGAAGAGCATCTTGGTTCTATTTGGGATCGCACAATTCATGCACGAGTGGATGTGCTCATACAGTGCCTTAGTGTAGGATTCTGCAGTTGAACTTCCAGATCCTGTCTGCGTGGGTGTTGTGAAGTTTGTCACTTCTGACTTCAGTAGCATGAAGTTGGCTTTGGAGAAGTTTTTTAAGGAGGTTTCCTTACTTGGAGGGTGGGGGTGGGATGTGGATCTCAAGGGTGATTTGCTTATGGTCAGACCTGACCAATGAGGGGGTGACCACTGGTGTGGAGCATCTATCTCCCATGCTGGTAATGACCAGGTCTAGGATATTGGAGCCCCTGGTGGGACAATGGATTAGTTGATCCAGGGCGTTGGAATTTATGAATTCCAAAAACCGTTGGGAAAAGGAGTTGGTACCTGAGTAGTTTTCCCAATTAATGGCAGGGTAGTTGAAATCACCCAGTATTAGGGTGTTTGGTTGTATCTTAATATTTTCCAGTATGTTTAAGAAGGTGTAGTGAGAATCTTGGGGTATGGTGGGGGATCTATAGCAAGCTACAATTTGGATTGCAGTCTTACCTAGTGTTAGTTGCATCTGGAGAATTTCAGATGCATTGTGTTGGCAACTAGTCTGGAGGTGGTGAATATCCTTGGTGAATATGGACACTCCTCCACCTTTAGTGTATCGGTCTCGGTTTTGTGGCCGAAAAGCGTGGTAAGAATTGTAGCCTGGTATTGCAGGGGTGCTCTCTGGAGCCTTGAACCAGGTCTCAGTCACTGCACAGATATCAATGTTCTCCATTTTTAGGAGTGCCTGGAGAGAGTGCATTTTGAAGTTTAGACTTCTAGCATTGAGTAGCATTACCTTCAGATTTTGCATGCTTGTATCTGTTATGGTTGAAATATTCAAACAGTTGTTCAGAGATTAGCTCTGTCATAAGCAGATCAAACACATAAAACTGTATTCTATCAATAATCCCTTTCAACATGGTACCTGTGATAGGGGAGTAGGTGTTCAAGTCACTTGACCGATCCAACATGCATCCAGTATACACATCTCTAGCAAGTATGACAATCCCACCCCTTTTGTCAGCTGGTCGTATTTCAATACTATTCATGCGTTTCAGTTCAAAAAGTGCTTGCTGCTCATTCACTGACAAATTAATAAAGCCTTTAGTGTGATTATCAGAGAACTTGTCCCTGATCTGTTTGTCACAAATATCTAGAAATAATTCAACAGTCAAATTTGTAGGAGGAATAGAGATTTTTGAGGTAGTCTGGTGCTTTGCAAGAATATTTTCAATGTCTGTGGAGTCGGAATAGGAAGCATCTTTATAGTCAGAGCAAAATAGGGTATCGCTTTTTGTATTTTTCTAACATAGTTAAAGAAGGGTTTATAATTAATCTTACCTTTGAAGCCAAACATAAGATCATGGGCTCTTCTATCGGTCTTGATAATATTCTTCAGGTTTTTGTATTGCTTTTGGTATTTCCTTAAGATGGGTTTTGGATTTACTGGACAATTTTAGGGAGTTTCTTTCTTTTCTTGTATGACTTATTTATAGCTGTGGACCACAAGGGCGTTTTATAATTTTTCATGATTTTTGGTAGGGACATCACTATGATTTTTTTTAATTTGATGTGGAATTCTTTAGTAAAATTTGCAGCAATATTAATGTCAGTGGTGTAGTCCTTTGAGAATTTTGATATTTTGCCTCAGATAGTTTATTGTATCTGCTTTTAAGAGATTAAGGGAAAGTGTCTCAATTTTATCATTACATTTCACTTAGGCAGTAGATACCAGAGGAACCGTGGAGGAGGTGGCTGTACTTGTAAGAAATGTCTCAATTTAGAGTTCCCTGAATTAATAGCTTGTTCCATTTAATATTGGCTTCTTCTAGTTTGATATAGCTGTGCTTTATGGTCGTAGTTAACCATGACAGAATATCTTGAAGACTGTCAGTGCACTTGTTTGCAGCTATCTGTATCCCACCAAATTTGCCAGTGTACGAAGTTGGATAGGTGTTAATAGCAGAAGCTAGCAGTAACTCAGCATTGAGATGAAATACTGGTTTATCTCTCAAGGTTTTTTATGCTTTATATATATATATATATATATATATATATATATATATATATATATATATATATATATATATATAATAAGGCTTATAATTCCACCAGCTTGTCTTGCAATACTTTTCCCAAATTCAGTCAGAAATGGTGTGTGTGTGTGGGGGGTATGCAATTGTTTTTTTTTTTTTTTTTTTTTTTTATCTGACTAATGGTGAACTTACAGGTAATTAAGTAGCTGGGCTCTGGGATTTTGGGAGTTTGCCCTTGAATAAAATGCTGCCCTTTGACAGTTTTGTGGATCTGAAGCAAAATAAGACTTTTGGGTAATGGAATAAAGTAAATGAATATTAATATTACATTTAATGTATGATGTAGGTCTACAGTACATTAATTGAATTTTGATAAAATGAGACGTGGCAAATTTAAGGCTTGCAGGTAACACAGTTATATTACACTTGCAATGAATTTATAATCCATTATAAGAGGAGGTGAACATGAAACTTAGAACAGTCCTATGCCAAAGAAGGCATCTGAGATGGAGATGGCTTACTAAAAGGATACAAGGCCTAAACAACATGTCCAACATGGACTGACTCAAAGTCCTGTCACTCTACTCTGTAGCCTACATACTGCTAACAGGTGACCTTGCACAGGACTTTCTTATGAACCTATGAACATTCTTTCTTTATGTACCCGAGGGGATTAAAGAAAATAAGTTATTAGGAATGGTTGAATAGCTGTTAACTCTATATTTGAACATATTTTAATTATTGTACTCTGAATATATAACCACATGGGCTTTTAAGAACTATAACACCCAATTATTTGAAATCAGGAACCATATTACACAAAGTCTCCAAATATTCATATGTTTTATTGTTGCTCTTTTAAATGATATAAACACTAATGTGTTTACTTTTGTACACATCTGTGAAATTTGTGCTTTAAGAGGCATTTGTTTTACTCGCAGACTGCTTTTTTTGTATGTACAGAATTAAATCAAAAAGCTAACTCTACATTAATTAGCCAAATGAATGTGTGAAATGAAAGCAGGTTCCAGTAGACTGAGTTTTCTTAATTGGCATACTAATTAGCTGAATGCTGAATAACTGACTCTTTTTACTGTATCATATCTTATTATCCTATGGTAATCTAGGCAGTGTTTTCATTAGCTTTCTTGTGAACTATGTTAAAATGCTTCAGTCTGAGTATCCTATTTAAATTCAGTTATCATATTGCCTGATTTTGTGTGGTGTAAATTCCTCCATAAAGTAATGTTTAGGCTGTGTTTGGACTTTTTTCTAAAGAAAGTCTGGGTTTACAAAGTCCTGCCACACTGCATTCTTCAGTATATTAAATATTGTGTCTGTACATTATTTCTTAGTGTAATAGGAGAGAGAGATGAATTTAAGTTTGGTACTATTAACTGCTGACTTTTTTTTTTGGCTCAGTCAAACCTATTCAGTTCCTCAAATGTTTAACTTGCAGCACCAACATGGCAAGGCACAGTTAAATTTATAATTCTCTCTCAAAATTTCACATTCATTTAATTTACTGGGGTAGGAAATTTGTATTTGTCCTGTTTGTTTTTAACTGGGTCTTTTTTCTTTTTTGCATGGTTTTGTGACTATGGTGGTATGTATTAAGTAAGGATGTGCAACAGAAATTCTCATATGTGGGGTTGCATGAGCATTTGCTCCCCTTTTTAATAAAGAATTGTTTCATTTTGGAGTTTATAAGAATTTTACTAAGTGGCCACTTAGTTCCTCGGGGAGCTAGAAGTGAGGGCTTTGAAAGGAAGCCATTTTATTGATTTTTCCCATGCTTTCCTTTAGACGTTAATGTCTTATAAAACACATTCTAGTTAGCATAACTTGTTAAACTACAGCGCTGTACTGCAGAGTATGGTATAATATAATAATTTAAAATCAAATATTAATTTCATATAAATCTGCCAGGTGACTTTACACTTCACTTTGAAGACATGGCTTCTCTCTGAAACCAGGACTTGGTTCTCACCATGTTCATGCCTTAAAATATTTGTACGAATCGTAAAAAGCGTAGGCGTCCGAATTCTATTGTTTTCTTCATCACAAAGTGATTTTTCCTGTTCCTAATTCAACTCCAAGAATGCTGCATATGAAGAAAAGATATAGAAGTCCTACTGTTTCTTTCAAGTATTTCTTACATCCGCTGAGCCATCAAATAGTGTATGGGGTATAAAAAATAGAAAATAATTTAGGGTTTTTCTAGAATATTAGTATCAATTATATTAACTTTTTTTTTTTCAATTTCAGGGTGTGGTTTTCCTTTACTGTATCTTTATGGAATGTAGGACACAAAACAAACTTAATGGGATTTGTCTAGGCTCAAAAGTTAGACATAAAGGCAAAGAAATCCATGAAACACTGATCCTCGACCATCTGCAGGACAAAGTAAAAGATTTCAAATAAGGTTAGCTCTTCAGAATGTCTGATCTTGGCCTCAGTTAACTTGGCAAAACGTGACAAAAATAGTCCTCTTTTCAAAGGGAAAAATAATTCAGTTAAGGGTTTTAAGCCGATCTTTATTCATTGATGGATGAGAGTTCTTGAGACAATTACTTAAAGATTAAATGGATTGTTTTATTATCCAGGAAAGAGGATTTTAGTGTTGTTAGCTGTAGCCAGAATCCAACATTCTACACAGTTATGCTTCTTAATAACAGACGTGCTACAACATGCATTTTCTCCACAATAAAATAGAACAGTATGTCTTTTACAGAACTGGTAAAGTTGATTTTTCTACTGCTAGGCTAAACAGACCATAAATATCTGAGTCTGTGTATGCATACATGTAAATGTAATGAGTGTGATGAGGATGGCGAGATAAGGAAGTATGACAAGAAACGTGTGTGTGTGTGTGCGTGTGTGTGTGTGTGTGTGTGTGTGTGTGTGTGTGTGTGTGTGTGTGTGTGTGTGTGTGTGTGTGTGTGTGTGTGTGTGCACATTCATTGTTCTCAGGTGAGGGGAATAGCCAAAAAATTCTCCAAAAGCAAAGGTTATGGATAGTGAGTAAGGCAAGATGACGTTGAAAGATGTAAGAATTGCTATAAAGGAAATTATTTCAGCTTTATGTGCATTATGGATTTATATTGTTGGCCACTACATGAAAAAGCCCACATAGCATTCTAATTTAGGCAAAGACCATTTAACATGACTTCTGTTTCATTCTTGGACTAGAAAATCTGTGAGGGAATGAAGGTGGGGCTTTTAAAAATATAGAACTAGAAACAAACCATTTAAGGCTGTTGCTACTTTTAGGTAAATAGAAAAGACTGTGAGTATTTTATCCCCTCAGAGTAAAAACTAACTCAGCAAACTGGATTCCCCCTTGACAGTCCTTCATGAATTTTAGATTCTTTTTATACAGCTGCAAATGGATCCATGATAAAATTCACCTAGTGCTCTTATTTCATCTCACTATCACAGAAAACCATTTCCAGGTATTAAACACTTTTTTGGGGGTCTGGCTCCTTACACCCCTAAACTTTTATATACTAAAGGAAAGGTTGTAGAGTAATGGGGGGAAGGAACAGCCTTAATGATTGATTTAAGCTATTTTTAGTGACATTTGTTTACAGTAATGGTAGCAGTACAAGTTGTTGTTGTATAATCAACTGGATTTCCTGCAAATCCTACTCTTGCGCTTGATAAGATACTGGCTCAGGTGCATTTCCAGAAATGACTGTTTGTTTCTATTTGACCAAATATATATTTTAGTGCTTGTCATTAAATACTCTTTCTGTAGGCTGTTTAACATTTCTGACCCAAAAGGAATGTTTTGTGTTCTCTTTACAGCAGCTTTGTTGCATTGTTTCTAGTTTCCAGTACTAATTGTGAGGTAGTTATAGGAAATGTACTCCTAGCTCTTACACTCATTAGTACCTAACCTAGTGACAGTCTCCTTCCTTGTAGTGTAGCGTTTCTGCACAGAGAAATAGGTAGGCGCCAGTACTACTAGATTTCATCATGGGGTTCTTCGTGGTCCAGCTCCTGCTCTGTGCTTAAACTTCTATTCTCCCTCATACTTTAAAACTCCTGATTGATGAAATGAGGAACCTTTGTCAGAGGTCACTGTTTCTGGTACTCTGTCAGAGATGTGCCTTTCAGAACACTGATCACTTTTGTGCTCATTGTATTGGTTTACTTCATTACTTACAAAACTGCTTCTGCAGGATTGATTAGGGTTAGTGGTGGCTCCAGGTTTCTTTTCTTGTAGTGGACACAGTAGCTTGTGGGGCACAAATTACATGTGAAGAAAAAATAAAGTATGGTATACATAATACATGGTAATAACTCATCCATTGTTGTTGTCTTTCGTCTTTTCCCGGTTAGGGGTCGCCACAGTGGAACGCCGGTCCGCTAATGATTGGCAGTAGATTTTCACGAACGCCAAGGTACCAGCTCAACGTTCAACCTTAAACAAAGGCATGCCCATTTACGCATGTCTTTCGAATGCCCACCCAACCGCGGGGAGGACATGCAGATTCCACACAGAAGGAACTCCCCGCACTCCAGCCAAGAATCGAACGGGAGAACCTCTTGCTGTGAGGCAACAATGCTACCGCTGCACCACCACTGATGTAATCCACTGTTAAAAATGAAAGACCATTTCCCTATGAAAAAACAATGGATGCCATAATCTTACACTCTGGCAATGCTCGTAACACAAGCTACTAACCTGTCATGCTCAAAGATTATGGTTTGGACAAATTCTTGGTATACTACAGTGTAATAAGTCAAGGGTGTACCTACCAATACAACATGGGAAGGAAAATGTCCTGAGCAAAAGCTTTTGTACTTCAATGGAAAGAGAAAATATTATTAACCCAAATTCAAGAACAGAAAGTCTGACTTATTCTGTGCTGCACTGTAAGGAAAATATTTTAAACAAATACATCTCATTTTGTTAACATTCGAGATAAAACACGCATCTTCCACTGTAGACATTGATGAATAGCAAAGTAGTTTAAATGTTACCTAACCATTCTCATTTCAAATAACTTAACAGCTCCTGGGTTGCAAGGATAGTTTAGATACTTCAGGAAGAATATGGGGGAGGCTCATCAGCACCTGGACTAAAAAACTGAAAACCTTAAAGCAACTAGATTGTTTTATTGAGCATTTACAATTATTGCTAAAGAGGAAAGCACTTTGAGAACACCAGAGTAATTCAAGCAAAAAGCTGAAAGTACAAATGGTTTCCAGAAGTTGTGCAAGATGTTGGAACTCGCTACCGCCTTTCTGTTTACATGGAAGTAAAGAAAAAAAAATGTCTAGCATGACTTTTACAAATGGGGCATGAAGTGGATTCTGGGTGGAAAAAAACTCCCAAGATCACTGTATCACAGCAGGTATGCAGGTCTTTGTCTTTGATAATTTCCAAACCATTCGTTAAAATAGGTGCAAATCTAATATTTCTGAACACAAAAATGTCATCCAAAATATTTTAAGCAGCTTAATATTCAGTCTCCTTTCTACAAACAGCTCGTGTTAAATGTAACTTCATGAAAAAAACATCATCAAAAGTTAACCTACACGGCCTTATAAACTGTTCCTTTGGAATATTCCATTTCATGAAATAGGGGTGGTTACTAGAAAAATGTAAATTAACTGTTTTGCAAACACTTTCTATGTATTTTACTCTTAAATTTATGTAACTCTATTAATATATGCATTCTAACATCTAAAGAAGCTACATTCATCACAATATTACCAAAAGTGAACTTCAAATCTCTGGTCTTATTTATGGCCTCAACAAACTTCTCCAATTCTGTTTCTGTCCCTGTCCAAGTATTGAACAGGTTGTCTATAAATCCTTTATAAAATGAAAACTTGAAGAAGTTTTCCACAGACTGGAGATAACTCCCCCATCTTCCAAATACCAAATTAGCAAATGAAGGGGCTATGGAAGCCCAGATCACTGCCACCTGTAACAGTTGAAAATACAATCGAACATTAAAAAAAAAAAAAAAAAAAAAAAAAAAAACATATTTTCCAAAACATCTTCATCAAACAACAAAGTATTTATATAACTTGACATTAAAAGTGGTAAATTTACTAAGAAAAAAAAAACTCCCATTCTAAACCTTCAAAAACAGGAATGCAAGTATATAATACACAATCCAATTTACACACTTTTCTGTACCACTAAAATTATATAATTTTAACTTTTCTAGAAAGATCCAAGAATGGAATTGAATGGATCAAGAATGAAATAACTAGCCAATTTTTATGCTAAGGGATTAAAACTAGTATTTAAAAAATGCAACATCTTCAATAACACTCCAACTGGGAGAGATACATGTGGGTACTTACAAGTGTGAGTTTTGTAACAATTGCAGGTACACTTTGGAAAGGGTCTTTTGTATATACATGGGTTATTTAAATGACATTATGGTAATTACTAAGCATTATGCTTGTAATTCCTATGGTATACTATATGTGGTCAAATGTGATGCCCTTGTATTTATGTGGGTAACACCATCTGTAGGCTTAAGACTAGGATAACAAAACATTTATAGCCTATTAGAACCAAGGACACCAACAACACATTACTCATGTATTCAATTGTGATAAGTAAATAATCACGCATTCAACTGTGATTAGTTATTTTGGGGTAAGATGAAATGTTTGTATATATAAGATCATGAACCCAGTGATTTTACAGGGGTGCTGATTACAGAAATGTACTTTAAATTGGAGGCTGATGAGTATCCTGGGCTCAGTGGTGATATTAATTTTTTTAAAAGACAGAAAATGTATGAAATCAAAATTAAGTTGATTTTTTTTTTGTTTTTTAGCAATTATTTATATATTTTGTGTTTAAGTATTTTTTTAGGTTAATGGGGTTTGTTCATTGATTGGATGATTAATTTTTAATGAGTGTTAAATTTTCATATAGAAGGAACTGGTCTGTAGTATTTTATTTATTCTGATGAGGTCTGGAGTAATTAACCAGACAAAAGTGTTAAATCTATTGCTTCCTTGTTGTGTTAGTCATTGTGAAGGGATTGTGTTTTATGGAGTATTTCATCTCACCTGGTCTGACTGAATTTGGTTGTGTTTTGTAGTTCTCCAGTCAGGAGAAGTAGGTGTGGTCTCCCTAGAGCCCTGTTTTGGGGGTAAGCCAGTCCCCATGGCAGAGAGGATAAAACTACCTTCCTGCAGTGGAAATTCAGTGAAAGAATGGATGCAGGCAGGGGCATAAGCTGTTCTAGGGTAGCCTGGGTTATAGGCTTCTCCAGTCAGCAAAAACTCTGACAAGGAAGGGCCTCCTGGTATGAGATCATTGTTCATGCAAAATGAATGAGATCTTGTTAGCTGGCAGTCAAAGAAGGAGAAACTGCATAGAAAAATGACATTTAATGCTAGTTTATTTTCAGATTTATAATGCCTACATCTGTCCATCCATTTTTAAACAGCTTATTCTCCTATTTGGAGTATCCATTTAATAGTAAATAATCAGTAATTGCTACACTACCCAAGCCTTCCACAACTGGGGCTATACCTCTGAAATACCTCCAATGTTGATATAATACCAAAAGCTAGCTTGAGAAATCCATAGCTTTCTAATGCAATTGTAAATTGAATGCACACAACTTTGGATTTGCCTTTTCAGGCTTAAGCTGCAAGTTTTGGTTAATATCAAATACATTAAAAACATTTGACATTGGGTGCAGCTGACTTGTTTAATTGTTAGTAAAAGATGATTCACTGGTTGTATCACTTTATTCAGTTTGTGGAGCTTGATACAGATCATAAGCTTCACTAGCTTTCTTTCATGCTTGTAATCTATTCAGTAGGACATGTTAATATTTGTGTAGTAGTGTCAGTGGAGCAAGAGGTAGCTTAGTTGGCTTTAGTGCAGAAGGATGTGTGTTCTATTCCAACACCAAGTAGATGGACTACGACATGCAGCATAAGGGGGTACTGTACTCCTGAGTGTGCTGTCCTTCAGATGAGACATTAAACCATAGCCCTATCTTCTTGAGTTGGTGGTATCTCAGGTGGATGTAAAAGATTCCATGGTACCTATCAGAGTTTGGATAATTTATTGGTATTTCCATATGTATACATTATAATATAAATACACAATAAAGTATGTACACATGTATATTTACACAAAAATGAAACTCATTAAAATAAATGCCTAATCCTTATGCCAAAGTCATTTTTAAGCATCCCAAATACTAACGAACAATCTCTTAATTTATTATACAACAATTCATCACAACCCAGCAGCATAATTCTCAACCTCTTAGAGCAAGAAATCTGAACAAAGCCACAAATAATTGGGGGAGAAGGGGCCAAAACTAGGGATACTTTTTCAAATATTGTTCTTACAAACTTAAAGTTGATGGACAAATGGGTTTACATTTAGCATGGATTTTCTGAAGGATATGAAGTCTGAAACCCAAATGTCTGCCATTATTTTCTGACGTAAGTCTTCAATGACTTGCTAGCGATTTGCCAGAAAATGACAATTTTATGAGAAACTGGGTCAAGAAAGCAAAGCATGTTAAATTGTTTCTACAAATAACAGAACAAAGACTGTATTAATTGTCATCTAATAATTCATCTGTCCTCTTAACAGGCAATTTTCCAAGCATAAGACTATATAAAAATCATGCATCTTGAAGCTGTATTAAAATCTATCTTGGTGCTTAACAATACAGTTGTGTACATTGGTATCCATAGTAAGAATCAAGAATTTGCATATATCACAATTTTCTTTTTGATGGAAGATCATTTAACTTTACCTTCCACGGAAAAACTTTGCTATTATACAATGTTATCTGCGAAAAGACGAGAAATGTGTATGCTGATCGGCCAATCCAACCAGCATGCACATTGTAAATCCAAAGTAACTCAAGTTACAATTCCGGCCACTAAGAAATCATGCAGCCCTGCCTTTCTTTTTGGAGATGACATTCTATAATACCACCAAGAAAATTGCCCTACAAGCAGTATGCAGGCAATAAGAGCCAGTGAGCCCTAAAATAATCCAATGTGTGCTTTAAATCAAGCCAACACGTTCAATTCAGTACAAGGATGCTTTCTTTATTCAGACAAACGTATAAAAGCACTTTCATTCCAAAAATTAAAGCAGGAACTTCATCAGATATGGTATCATATCTTCATTTTACAATGAAAACTTTCATAAATAACAGCCCAAACCACCTAGTAAAATAATAGGCATATTAATGGTAACGTGCACCTCCTAAAAGTCTCAAAGACCAATACATTTTTAAACTGGTAGTTGTATACAAAATGATAACAGAGGCCTCCATATCACCCTGAAAACAATAGTCTAGTTGCATGACGTGGCTGAACTACAAGGAAACCCAAAAGAATGAAAGGTGATTTATAAAAGACCACTATTCCACTACAAAAGATCAGTTCTAAAACGCACAAAAAAAAAACTCCCCATACCAAATAACGCTTATGTTGGCCTATGGATAACAATTGAATATCCAATAATTGAATGATATCAAATGACAGAGCACTACAAAATTCTAATACTAAATACATCGAAGCTGATTTATAATACTATTTACATCGGAACAGCCGACAAAAATATCATCCCTTCTCTTTAACAGTTTTATTGGCACCTTGCTTTATTTTATGTTACTTTTGACCAGAGACATACTATCAGATTTATCTTCATCTATTTCATTGCTAAATACAGCCTCTGCATTTTTTTCATCCTCACAATATCGGCAACATTACTTCCACAATCAGGACATTAAGTAGTCTATTAGCATAATGTCACAGGAGTATCAATAGGTAAAAATAAAAGGAACTACTTCAACACAAATTACAGGAGTACCCTCCTTAAATGCTTCATTTCCAACAAAAATTTGGGAAATCAAACCATAAATACTGATTCCAATATATCCGCTAACAATTCTTACTAGAATGATCATACATTCCACATTGTGTGCACCTGTTATTTATCACAAGACTGAATAAGATGAGCTGAGGAACCACAAGAACATGTCATAGGTTGTCTCTTATAAAACGCATATGCCTTCAAACAATTAATCACAGCACTAGGATATGTTGCACTGGATCCCCTTCGAATGGTTGACATTTGACAATGTTGACATTCACATGGCCGAGACCATATGATCGACATTTGAAATGTCGACCATGGGGAACTGGCATCTCCCTACAGTGCGGAATGGAAAGATTTCCACTTCTGCACTGTAGTGCGATTTCAGAGTTGGTATATTTAAATTCCGGGGGGTGGGGCGGAGCCCCCCAAGGGAAGGTGCAGGGGGGCAAAGGTAAGTTTGTTTTCTATGTTCTACTAGTATGGTCGACATTTCAAATGTCGATCATATGGTCTCAGCGATATGAATTTCGGCATTGTGAAATGTCGACCATATCGGGTAGACCCGTTGCACTATATCCTTTTCAGCTGACAAGGTAACTCATAGTTCTGATGTCCCATTCCAAGCTTGACTGTCATGGTAAGTTTTTAACTGACTGAACAGAGTGACACATAGTAAGAAGAAAAAGTTTTAATCAATGTTCTATTATCTGACTGAAACTACAGTTTCTTTTTAATGGCAATATTTAGTTCAAATATTGGATAATCTGACCATGGAGATAATACCTCTCAACCTCTTAGAGCAAGAAATCTGGACAAAGCCATAAATAAAAGTGGGACAAAGGCCCAGAAATAGGGACAATTTTTAAATATTGCTCTTGCAAACTTAGAAAGTTGATAGAATAACAGGTTTTACATTAGCATGAATTTTCTGAATGGTATGAAGTGTGAAACTCAAATGTCTGTCATTATTTTTTAATTTCAGTCTTTAATGATTTGCTATTAATTTGCCAGAAAACCAGTTTTATGAAAAACCGAACAAAAATATGAGGCAAAAATCTGGACATTGTGCGAAAATCTGTATAGTTGAGAGGTATGGGAGATGTATCCTTTTTACTGTGATAAAAAAGATTCTTCAGCAGCAGCCACAATCTCAAATGTTAATTCATAATACCTTTTGTGGCTAATATATGTGAATGTACCAAAATCTTGTATATTAAGTCCTAAAGGCAAGAAATCATTATCCCAAACAACAGTGGTCAATAGGTTGGTTGTCTTTACATAGGTTCATAGGTGTGTACTAGGCTAATGGCCCTGGGGCCTTTACAAGCATAGCCATAGGATTACCCTGGCATCATGCCACCCAACCTTAGTTCCCAGTGCCTCTTTCGAGTAGAGCCACTCGAGTGATCCCCGGGGTGAATTTTGTATTTCCCATCCACTCATCAGGATTTCTCTTGAAGAGGCTCAACGAGGTGCTCTGCTTGACATGTATGGGAAGTCCATTCAATAGCATGGGCAGTCTCTGGGTTATGAACCTGTCCCTCTAGCACGTTCTGTTGATTGTGGTAATGAGGTTGAGGTCTCCAGAGCATGTGGTGCAGAGGCATTGGGATTTGTTTAAATGTACCATTTCTAACAGAGCTGGGTCAGACATGGCTTTGCAAGTCAAGCAGAGATCGCCTCTAAGTAGGCGATATGAGACCGAGAATAGTTGGAGTTTTATGAGTCTGTCCATATAGGACAAGTGTTCAAGGCCTAGGATCCTCTCTGTGAGGCACTTTTGTGGCTTCTCCAGTTGTTTCAGGTGTCTAATGAGGTACATGCCAAATGGGGCACTGTAGTCGATGACTGGCCTAATGAGGGAAGAGTAGAGGGAGACCATGACCTCTTTCTTCCTGGATGCAAAACCCTTAGTAATGAGATGTGCCACATAGGACTTTCTGACCACAGTGGCAATGTGGTGATCAAAAGAGAGGTTGCTGTCAACCTGTGCTCCCAGATCTCTTTTATAATGACTTCTGCATTTAGTGGACTACCATCAGTATGGTAATTCATGGGAACTGGGTTTTTCCCAAATGGGATAACTACCCATTTTTTTGGCATTGAGCTTAAGGCCATGGTTCTGACACCAGTTGTTGGCCTCAGTGAGGCCATTCTGCAGGATGTCAACATCACTTGGGGAGTTAATAATAGCACCCGACTTGCAATTGGAGTCCCTTCGTGTTGGCCTGGACTTTAGAGAAGTAGATACCAAACAGGAGAAGCCCCAGGACCGAACCCTGTGGGACTCCGCTTGTGACGAGTCTGCAGTCTAAATTGGAGTCGCCTACTTTTACACTGTGGGGTCTATCTGTGAGCCAGTTTGCAACCCACCTAGTGATATAGGGGTTGATGCCTAGCTTAGTGAGCTTTTCTATGATTCCTGAGTGAGGAATGGTATCAAAGGCCTTGGCTAGATCAAGGCAGGCTGTATGAACCACCTTGCCTTCATCCACAGCTCTGGTGATGGACTCAAAAAAGTCGACCAAATTGAGCAGACATGATCTACCCTTCACAAAACCAAACTGTGTGGGATCCAGAGTTTGGAGATTCCCTATATCCTTGTTTATTAGGTTCATGATGATGTGTTCCATAGCTTTGCATACTGGACTCCTCAGGCTAATGGGGTGATAGTTCCCAGGTTCTGTAGTTGCTCCTCCTTTGTGGAGAGGGATGACTGTAGCAATGTGCCATTTGGTAGGGACAAAGCCTGAGGTGAGGCTGTGATTGAACAAGGCACACAGGTGAGGTGCCAGTTCACTCTGCAGTTAATGTAGTACACAGCCAGGGATATTGTCAGGTCCCATAGAAGCTGTATTATTGGCCTTGGACAGTGCTGTTTTAATCGGTGGAGTAGTAATACTGGGTGTCTGGCAATCTACTGGTATTGTGATTGGTCTTTTGGGGGGAGAGAGGGGTAAAGTTGGCATTGAATCTGTTGGCCAGTATATTGGCAATATCTGTTGGCTCAGTATAGGAGGTACCATTGTGCAGTAGTTCAGAGCAAATCTGGGTATTGCCATGAAGATTCTTTACATAACTATAGAAGACCTTGTGGTTGTCTTTACAATCTGTTGCAATTCTGTTTTCATAGCTAGCTTTAGATGATTTGATGCTGGATCTCAACTTTTTGTTGAGGCTGATAAGGGAGTTTTTTTCAGTCTTGGGACTTCACTTTATTCAATTTCCTCACCAGATTGGCTTCCTATTTGGAGGAGATTGGGTATGGCGAGATCCATGCATTTGTGTACATGTTTGTACAATGCATTGGTGTATGATTTGACAGTAATGCAACTATTCTCCATTTGCATGGGTGCTGTGAAGTTAGCCACCTCTGTTTTTAGGAGCCCAAAGTTAGCTTTGGAGAAGTTTCTCATGGTGGCTGCCTTTGCGGGGGTGGGCTGGGAGGGATGTGGGTTTCCAAGGTGATTAGTTTGTGGTCGGATGTAACCAGGGAGGAGCTGACTATTGGTCTAGAGCAATGGTCGCTCATGTTAATAATGACCAGGTCAAGGATATTGCTACCTCTAGTGGGAGTAAGAATGAGCTGGTCCAGGGCATTGGAATTAATGAACTCGGGAAGTTTCACAACTGGTGACTTAAATGCAGAAACCTAAGATGTCCTTCCATATCACTGTTGTAGATTTTGTAATGTGAGAGATCTCCTGCAAAGGATACCCCAGCATTCAGCCAGTTTACCAAACCCTTTAGTACTTGCAGGTGTCTTATGTCACACACATGCTCCCTGCATAAGACATGGGGCATAAAGATGACATACAGATGCACACACTCAAAACTACTTTTCCACCAGTCCGAGTGCCATCATTGAACGTGGGTCCAAGTGCCATCATTGAACGTGGATCCAAGTGCCATCGTTGAATGTGGGTCTGAATGCCCCTCTTCTGTGCTGGATACTGAGCTGTGATTCGGATAAATGCCCCTCTAGGGTTCCTCCTCTTCCTTTTATTTAGTGCTGGTTGGATTCATGTTATCCAGAAAGGGAAAATGTCATGAGAGGCAGATTCACATAAAGACAGTCATGACCAGTGTCTCTTTTTTGTTTGGGTGCTTCTCACCACCATAAGCAGTGTTCTCTCTGCCAAGCTTTTGTCCCCAAAACCCTACATGGTCACCTCTCCTCCTTATTGATTCACTTTGAAAGTCATTGACTTAAGCTGTTGGCTCAAGATGTTATGATGAAGTCTTCCTGTCCTGTGGGTCAACTGTTGGTCAAGAAAAAGGTCAACAACTTTGTTCTGACATAGCTGCCATCTAGCCTCCCCTGGAAATGTCTCTTGAGGCTAGTGAAAGCCCAGAGGAGTGTCTGGTGGTTGCTTTGGATTCCTTTGCAGCGACCCTTTTGGAGGCTGGCCTGGATCTGACTTCTTTCATGTCCTTGCAGGCTTTACAAACATCTGCTCCAGATGTTGAGGGGAGCTTCAGCTGATTATATCAGAGGGACCAAGGATGGGATTCCACAGATCTTAGTGAGGGAGGAGTTCCCTACTACACTTAGTTTCACCAAGGGTCTGATCATCCAAAGGTCCCTCAGAAAAAGAAAAAAAAAACAAGCATATTTCCCTTATGGTGAAGAAACCCTAGAATGAATGTCAGGATTTTACTCCAGGCTTATTTAATGCTTTAATGGCTTTAAAGCTCCTCCCTGGTCTTCCAATCTTCTTAGAAGACATAGGGACTTGGGCTCCTCCAATTAGGATCAGGATTCAGGGAATGAATCCCTGGTTTACTCTTCTCAAATCCATTTGTCCTTAGGCTGTGGTTCAGAAGCAGAGGATTTTTAGTCTAGATTCTACTTTGGAGGAACTCTGCTTTTGGTGTACTGTTTGGGGATAGTTATCCATATGATATAATTCCTTAAGTGGGATTACTCCCAAGTCTCTGATATCCAGAAAGGTATGATACGAGCTCCTTCAGATGTAGTTTCTAAAGCTTTCTGCTTTCCCCCCTGTTTTAGTTGCCCTCCTGGCAGTTTCTGTGGCCCCTGATTCTCACCCCACCCCCTGCTCCCAAGAAACTGGACAGATTATACACACATATTTCAAACTCTTAGTGCAGGAAATCTGGACAAAGCCTGAGAAAATGGGAAATGGGGATGGGGAGAAAGGCCCAAAAATAAGTATTGCTCTTAAAAAACCTGTTAATCTAGCAACTTTCTATGTTTAGATGTTAACATAAATTTTCAGAAGGATTTGAAGTCAAATGTATGTCATTATTTAGTAACTTCACTCCTTGGACCATCCCAGTGATTTGCCAGAAAAATACAAATGTTGAGGAACAGACCAAAAACATGAGGCAAAAATCTGGACATTCTGCAAAATCTAGACAGTTGAGAGGTATGATTATACAAGGTAGCAGATGAATGTAAACTTTTTATAAATGCCCTTCTGCTGATCTTTCTGTAGAATATGTCTCTCCTGACAAGCCCTCCAAGTTGTTTCCATCTTAAAAGCTGCTTCCTTCTGATAAGAAGGATATTAGGTCCATGTAGGGTTGGACAAAAATGTTTATACTGCTGCCACTTTATTTTTTTGGATCCTCAACTACCAGACTCATGATCAGGTATGTTATCGCCTTCCTTTCTCAAATTTCCCAAGTGGTTTTTGACCTTCCTGACTCTGAGGGGAAGGTCTCTGCCCTTTCTCTGTTGGGTTCTACCTCTCAAGTTGCCCACCACTCCATTAAATGCAACTACAATGCAGCCAATGCCTCCTCCAGGGCTGCTGCCTTTGGTTCTTTTATGAGGCGTTACTCTTGGCTTCATCTTCAGGCTTTGCCTGATGACATTAAGGCCAAACTACTGGATGCTCCTTTGGATAATAGAAATCTTTTTGGTGCTGCTGAACATTGTCTCTCCAGGATAAGGTTAAAGCCTTGCAGGAGGTGAAACATATTTTTGTTTATCCTTTTCCCAAGTTTCACAGGCCTTACTTCTCCAAATCTTTTGTTTACAGGCTGTTTCAACCGCCACCCAAAGGAAAAAAGGTTCTAGACTAGTGCCTCCTGCTAAATCTACTCAAATACCCTACTTTTTTTGGATAAGTTAGGTTTCATTTGACAGTCTGCATCTCCTTTCCCTTGGTCACATTCCCTTATTCCTCTGTCTTTCTCGGTCTCTTGCCAATTGGTTAAACTTCCCAACAGATGCTTGGGTTCTGTCTGTTGTCTGCCAGGGATATTGCATGGTTTGAAAATCCCTTCTTCCCTTTTTGGACATCCCTCAATCACCTTGGGTACAACTTCCATTTTTCCAAGAGGTGCTCCATTTTCTATTGATGCAAGGTTCCATTCAAACTGTGCCTCCTGCCCAGTTAGGAAGGGGGGTTTATTCCAGAATTTTTGGTTGTCAGAAAGCAGGGCATTTGGAGACCAATTCTGCATCTTTCCCAACTTGACACCTTTCTCAAGATTTCTTCCTTTCAGATGTATCTTCAGACTTTATTTCTCCTTCTACCAAAGGCCTTTTTGGTCTCTGCGGATCTCGAGGATGTCTACCTTCATATTCCATCCATCCTCTTTTTAGACATTTTTTCTCTCTGTTCCTTGCATTTTCGGTTCTCTTCTCTGCCCTTTGACCTCTCCTGCCCCATGAGTAGTCACCAAATGCCTTACTCCCATCATTGCCTTTTGCAAGATGAGGAGTTCCAGATCTTCCTTTTCTGGATGATCTGCTCATTCAAGCTTCTTCCCCTGATACTCTGCTTCAGGATCTCCACTTTACTGTTTCGCTGTTGCAGAGTCTGTGGTTTACCATTAACTTTCAGAAATCCACTCTGACCTCTTCTCAGGATCATCTTTTCCTTGGTTGCAGTCTTCAGACCATACCCTGCTGGCATCTCTGCCTGCCCCCAAGGCCCTGTTTCATGCTGCCTTTTTCTTCCTCTGACTTCATACATGGCCAGAGAATTTCTCTCCGCATCCTCAGGTTTGTGACATTCACCATTGCCATACTCTGTCTGGCCAGGCTCCACATGAGAAAGCTTCAGTGGTTCCTCAAGTCAGTGTGGCTCCTACAGCGCCACCTCCTGGACTTCCCATACTATTCTTTCCCTGCCTCAAGCTTGAGCTTCAGTGCTGGATTCATTAACTTTCTCTCATGCCGGGTCAGATCACATCAATATAAAGATGAGGGTCCTGATTCTAGCTCTTCAGGCTTTCCACTCTCTTTTTCATCCCAGACTCCTCAAACGTTTCACAGAACCACCACAGTGATATCATATGCCAACAAGCAAGGATATAGAAGGTCCTATCTTTTTTCCAGACTAGCTCCTCAGGTCTTGGATTTAGCTGTCCAATATCAAGTGACTCTTCAGTCAGTTTACATTCCCTCAGAGCACAACTTTAGTGGCAGACACTGAACAGCACACAAGCTCACAAATGGATGCTTCATAGAGATGTTTCTGGACACTGTCCATCAGTGGGGTATTTCTCAGGTAGAACTTTTAGCCAACCCTCTGAGCAGACAACTTCCTCTATTCTGTCTTGTGTCTTCTGACTTGGAAAGTGGATGCCCAGCCCAGCCCTTGGAAGGAGATGTTTCTGTATGCCTTCCCTCCTCAAGATCAGGCAGGAGTCTCATAATCCTAGTAACTCCCCTTTGGCCCAGACAGCATTGTTTTCCCCCTTTTTTTTCCCCTCACTTGACTGGGGGAAATGACCATATGGTACCTGAGCAGGTGGCTCTTTTCACACGAGACAAGGGGTCTCTTATCCGTCCTCACTTGTCCACTCTTCAGTTGATATTGTGGATGATAGATGTTTGATCACTTTTATTTTATAATAACATCCAAGGCACCTTTTTTTCTGAGGATGTGCTTCAGGTCTTGCAGAAGACCAGGACATTTTGTATGTCCAAATGGAAACCATTATCTATCTCTCTCGCAATCAGGATCTCTTATCTGTAGAGGTTCCTGTGGTTCTGTCTTGTGTGTGTGATATGCTGCATGCTGGGTTAGCATATTCTCTGAAAGCTCAACCTGGCAGCAATTTCTGCTGGTCTGCCCTTGACTCCTTCTCTGGCTGCTATATTTGAGATGAAGTAATTTCTTAAAAGATTCTGTCATATCAGGCCTCCCAGGAAGCCTATTCCACCTTCCTGGGACCTTAATTTTGTATCCAAAACATTGACTCCAGCTCCTTTTGAACCTGTAGCTTCAGCTTTCTTGCAACACTGTACTGAAGACTATTCTTTTAGCTCTCACTTCAGCTAAAATTGTGTTCGAACTTCAGGCTCGCATAGCTGCTCCTCCTTTCTTGTTTTTTTTTGCAGAGATGGGGTGTCTATTCAAACTATTCCTTTTATGCCAAAGGAGGTGAAGGAGTTGCCCATTAATCAGTCTATTCATCTTCCTTTTTTCCTTCTCCACAGTCTGCCAGCGAGAAGATTCTTTGCAATTTGGATTTGGATATTTAGTTAAAATAAAAGTTGTTTTCAAATCTGAGCAACTTTATTTCCTTCAATACCAGATCTTGGGGTTTAGCGGTTTCTATGCAAATCTCTTCCTGGATTTCTAAAGCCTTTTGTTTGTTTTTATTCTTTTCATGGTAAATGTCTCCTTATCAGTGAAGGCCCAGTCTAACAGGATGGTTTCCATCTCTGGTGCTTTTTTGCAAGGGGCTAGGATACTAAATTCATCCTTGAGGCTACTACTTGGTCCTCTGTTCACACTTTTACTAAGCATTATAAGTTGAATGTTATTGCCAGGGCTATCCTGCATGGTTTTCTGGATGGCTTTCTTGTTGTCATTCTCACAGGCTTGATCTTCAGCTTTTGAACTCTTGTGTTATAAATACTGCAACTGCGATATGGGAGGAGATCTTACCATAACAGTAGGTGTCTCTCTTCACTGTTGCAGTACTTCCTCCCTCCCTCCTGCCCCTCTGCTGTAGCCTGTTCTTTCTGGCCTTCCCGGCTGAGGGGCTCTTCTTCATTTTCTCCTTCTGGATTTGCATGTTTTCCTTGTCCCTAGAGACATTGTTCCTACTTGGGCTTTTCCAGTTCTGTGTGTGTGCATCTGTATGCCCTCCTTATGCCCTACCTCTTGCAAGAGGAGCATACTTGTGATGTACGACATGTGTAAATACTAAAGGCTTTGGTATAGTGGCCAGATGTTGGGCTGTCCTTGGGAGGACATCCCTTGTGTTATGAACAGCACTGAAGAGGAAGATATCTAGTGTTGTGGTAAGATTTTACACAGCTGTACTCTATTTGGAACATTGTCCTTGACAGAAGATGGATAAGATTGTAAACTGTCACAAAGCTACAGCAATCTCTTCCACATCACAGCCACCATCCTCTGCCAAACAAGCTATGGAAGCAGGACCTTTAACCTCCAATGTAACATAAGGAACAACGTCGCCAACAGCACTGCAGTGATCAACAATTTGACTTAGTGTAATAGCATGTTTGTTAGCAGGTTATTCTGCTTCAAAAAAGGATTTCAAGATAACACCCAAGGCACCATCTGTATGTTTTTCATAACTACAATATCTTCTTTCACAACAGCAATATCTTTATATTCAAGTACAGTAATCCTGTTTCCATCTCTCAACACAGGATCACCCTCTGGCTTGTTAAGCAACATCTGGAATGTAAAGAGTAAGAAGATATTCCCAATGCCTATGCCAATTTTACCTAGTCCTACAAATATGACCTCCGGTCTCCCCTGAAAAGAGGTTCCTACTGGAACTGACCTGATCAACAAAGGATAAATACATAAGCTTTAATCATGCTGTTCATTTTTTCAGTAGGAAATATCTGTTTAAGAATCCCACATGGATTCTCTATGTTAAGCTCTTGTTCTGTTCTCTTCCTTAGAGCTACTGCCACTTTAAGTGCATAGACTACTGGTTTTACATTTGGGGATACGTTCGGAGTTTTTGGCAAGCATCATCATTCCCTTGAAAATCTACAGATCTTGCAGAATATCCCTTGAATCAGATTCTACGGCTTTGCAGTTAAACTGCTCAGTTTGTTGCTTCCTGCATGATTGTTTAGCTCCAAATTTTGGTACTTACAACAAATTTCTGAGAAATGGTTTAACATTTTTGATGTAACACCAGCATGAATGTGAATCTTTTCTCACTGAGCAAGTGTGCTGTGAGTTCCTTTCACTATACTGTGCTTCTTCTATGATAAATGACTCTGTATTATTGGCTGCTTTGACAAACCAACTTGAAATAACTCTCCATTTCTTGTACTTTTCTATCAGATGTTGACAGAGAGGCCTTAATTTTATGCCCTGAATGCCAGTTATGTCCACACTTATTTACTCTGTGCCGTATAACTTCAAAGTTTTAAATCTACATTCTGATAAAATATTACATTAAGTTAAACACTAGAGCTAAAGTCAATGCTTTTGCCAATAAATGTGATTTTCTTGCCAAAATGGCATTTATATCCTCTCTAGGCAATATATTGTACTATTAGGTTCACTAGGCATGCAGTCCAGGAGACCATAAGGAGCCTAACATGAATTCCTAATTGTCACAAAGCACTGTCTACTTCTGTGACTTCCTCTAGGTCACAGAATAAACAAATGAAGGCTGAAGGAACTAAACCTAAACCTTTGCCCCACAAAGTAGCTCGTAACAACTGATAACTTGATCCTCTTCACTAACTGTCAGGCTACATTATTCTATATTTCAAAAGTGAAAACATGGGCTAAAACGTCTCACAGAACCTTTAATACTGTTAAACAGTACGTATACAAATTTCAAATTTGTAAACCAAACCAAAAAACAAATTTCATTCTGTGCTAAATTTACATACACCTAGCCAGCTTAACACAATTTAAAATGTAATTAAATAACATTTAAAGAGATATCAGTCCTAAAAATATAGTAGCATAATCAGAAATATTAGCTTAAGAGAAATAGCGACAATTAATATATTAATAAATATCCACAAAGAATAAGATATCATTCCTCGGCAAGCAAACAAAACAAAAAATAGAAATGTTAGCAACCACTCTAATAATGTTCTAAGGACTCCGTTTATTAAAACGTATGAAAAGGATTAAGCACTTTTGTCCATCCCTTGTAGACTTCTTCAGAATCAGAAAAATGGTCAGTTTCTCTTTATATATACAAGAAAACTTCATTGTGTTAATTAATTTGATCTAATTTAAAGGGGCGAGCCCCACAAAAACACACCCATGTCCTGTTCTTAAGATCACAATTAGAATTAAAAAAAATATGCTCAACTGTCTCCACTTGTCTACCCAGTTCAAATATAAACAATAATTACATACCATATAACATTTAAAATGGTATGGACCACATAAAAGCTAATTCAATTTTTTTTCTTAATGCAAATAAATTCAAGAGCATTCATACTATTTAAACCAATACTGACAAAAAAAAACTAGTTAAATTTTTTCTGTGATGCTAATAAAATCAAAAGCATTGATATTCAAAGGCATAAAAATGAGCGTAAAAAATTGCTTTAGTGTGAAATAAAAAAAAATTAATACAAAACCACTGTGCCAATTATGCCACCATTTAAAACCTAGAATGATGTTACGAAAAAACTTGTTTAAACTTTTAAAATAACTTTTTAACATAACCAAGGCTTTAAAAGCTATTGGCTCTTATTGCCAACAAAGAATACATGGATATAGTTTGATATATTCCAGGAGGATAACTAGCATTTAATTTGACATTTCATTCTCAGACCTGTAATAACAACTTAGTGTCACCTCCTCTAAGGCTAATTTCCACTCTTTCAAGAATTCCAAGAAGAAACTTTGCATATGTTGGGCAACTTTTAGTGTGTTTATATAATGCATTGTTTCATTGTATCTACTGATGTTATATAAATGTTCTTGTATTCTTTTTCCCAGATTGTGTTCAGTTTTTCCTACATAAAAAGCAGAGCACCATGAGCACTTTGCAAGATAAACTACAGACCTAGATACACAATTGCCATTTAAACTCTATTTTCCTCCGGTCATAGTTATTTAAAGTTAGATTTTTCTTCCAAAATATAACTGCATTGAGGACATGCACCACATTTTGAGGTTCCTTTGTCTGTAGTGTTACCTGGTTTGTATCCTATGCCAGTCTTGTATACGAACTTGGGTTCTTGGTCCATTATCTGAAAAATGCTATGGTTAGTTTTTAAGATGTTCCAGTTTTTCCTAATTATATTTATAATCTCTTTTTTGTTTGTTCCGAATACTGGATTATGCAATCTCTAATAATTATTTTTCTTGCATTCTCCCTGAGCATTGTCCAGACCTACACCTAAAAGGGATTTGTATTTTTACTCCATTCTGCTTGCACACAAGTCTTCACATCCATCATCATTTCCAAAGAATATTCAACTTTGTCAAGTTCACCCACTACATCATTAAATTGAGACATCATTTTTGCTATTTGAATACTTTGCCCCTTTATTACACTTCTTTTGCTTGTGTGGGTGACAAGTGTAATCCAAGTAGGTATTGCTAAATGTTGGCTTCTGTAAATATTGGATTTATAGCCCTGTTCTGTATGCCCAATTACCATATCCAAGTAATGGATTTTGTTTAGATCATAACTGTAAGTAAATTTAAGAAAGTTTAGTTGTTGATGTAATCTACAAACTCACTAATAAGCAATGCAGACCCCTTCAAAGAATAAAGATGTCATCCAGAAATCATACATAAAATTTTATGTACTTCTAAAATGCAATCTGTCAGTTTCCCAGTCTAACATACCAAATTGACATAGGGAGAAAAGGAAGGTCCCATAACCCCTCTCTGTATTTGCTTAAAATATTCTCCCTTGAAATAATAAACAGCCATAAGGTCCATTAACGTACTGATTTTGCTGGTAGAGAAGTTGCTATGCTTTTTGAGACTCCTAGTGAAATGCTATAATCCTTTGTCCCTAGAAATACTGGAGAATAAATCCACTACATCAGTAGTTAATGTTTTTAAATCCCCGGACCATAGCTCTTCCTTTAGTCTCCACAAAAATCCCAGGAGTCCTTGATCAGATGGGAAATATTCTGATATATTTAATCCATCGGTGAATAGCAACCCCCTAGGGAGTAGGTTTTGGATGCCCTAGCTGCCACTATAGGTCTAAAAGGTGGGTTACTAATACTCCTGTGGATTTTGGGGATCCCAAAAATATATAAATGTATACAATTGCATCTTTCTTGATTAATGTACGTTAAATGAATTCACCGGATGTTAATATATAAAAGAATGTCTTTTAAGTATTGGTTTTATGCTGTTCATTGTATGATATAATTCAAATGATGGCCCTTTATCTTATAGTTTAAGCTCTGCAGGACTAAATAGTTTACTAGACCGAGCCAAGGATGAATCACACTGACAGAGTCTGGGCCTATGACCTTCACAAAGGTAGAACCAACAACCTGCAACAAAAAGACTTGAATAATTTAGGGCAATACAGTTGTTAATTTATCTAGTCAAGTACTTGTTTATATGAAAACTAGATCTGAAAATTATGTTTAATGAATTAGCTGACAATAGGAATCCATTTAAATGAACTAATACTTTTTATACATAACAGCTCAACCATAGTTAAAGCATTTTTTAAGATGTGCAGTAGTGCGATATATATATATATATATATATATATATATATATATATATATATATATATATAATAGAAATCTTTTCTTCAAAAAAACTTTTATAAGTACAATAATCCAGGAGAAAATGAGAGAAGCATTCTTATGTGTTCGAGAAGATATTGTAATAAAACAGGCAGATAAAGGTGGAAAAGTGGTAATAATGTATACTAAAAATATAACGACTTAATGTATGATTAGATGTACAAACACTTAGAAAAATAAAGTAGAATTGATGTGATGTAGATAGTTAAATCTTTTTATATGAACTTTTTGCTTGAATCTTCTATTACTATTGAGATATAAAATTATTTGTATGTGGCACACCCAATGAGCCTATTAATATATGGGTTACCAAAAATGCATAAAAACTTGTCTTCACCTATGGTTTCTGGTAGCCAGTGGGCCACAATGGCTATTTCTAATTAGGGAGTCAGTTATATGATCTACTTGTTTATAGTAACAGCTTTATGATAGACACTAATGATTTTTAATGCTTTGCATTTATTTTCACAAGGTAAATAATTTAATTAGTTTTTGGTGACCATGGTTATAAAATTTTTTTACAGTCCTCCCGAATGATTTAGGTGTACAGTTTAGAAGAGTTCTTATGTGCTCATAGTCATTTTTTCCACAGCAAAGATTGAAGCTATTTGTGTTATGTTAGATGTAATATTGAATAACAATGGTTTTCATGTTTAATAATGAATTTTTTCATCAACTATTAGGGGTTGCCATTGGCACCCTGGTAGCAAATAGTTATACAAATTTAGTTTTCGGAAGATGGGAAGAATTGCATATATATAACAATACTGTACCTGTGGTTGAATTTCAGATTAGTAATATTATATTTTATAAATATTTTGTGGATGACATTTTTCTCCCGTGGATGGGAGATGGGAGATGTAGATTGTCTAAAGAATTAGTAGAAAGTTTAGGCAGGACTACCAATTTTCTTAATCTTGAGCTTAATTTTTCTAATCAAAGTATTAATTTCTTGATATTAACATTTCATGCATTGATAATAGATTTCCTACAACAATCTATAGGAAGACTGTTCAGACAACTAGATACGTACATGGTAATAGAATGCATCTGAAATACGTACACAATATTATTGTAAAAAGTCAGTTTCTCAGACCAAGTAGGATGAAGACCTCAGATGAAAGTTTTATTAAAGAAATGAATAACATGGCTGCTGATTTTCAATCTAGAAGTTATAATTTACAATTAATGATGACACGCATCTTGTGAGTTTAGAACGTGGAGATAAGGGTCAGCCCTATTTATATGGGAATAGCTCAGTAAGTAGCAAAAACAGAAATTAAAAATGGTTCATGCGATGCCTCACCAAATTTAATAGGTATATATCCCAGGTCAGGGCCATAATAATAAGGAATTGGGCTGTTCCCAGCTCTGATAGTGATCTTATGAAATTAGTAGGTGGTGGACCCCACTTTTATATAAAACCAAACCATATTGACTAAAAGGGAAAGAAATTTGAAACAATATCTTTGCTATAAGGACATGGAGTAAGATAAAATGGTTGACTTAAAGTAAGAATAGAAAGAAAAAAGTGGGAGAGTGCCTTGTTATAATTGCACATTTTGTATATATATTAATGTAGATGGAGAGTTTTTACATCCCATCACTCATAAAATATTATCTTTAATATGTTTGCAACTTGTACTACTGAATATGTGGAGCCCATCTACCTACTTAACTGAATAAACTACTGGAAACTTCAACAAGGTGTCTTTATTCCTCCCACAGGGAGGGTATCAGAGAGAGAGTCTCAAAGCTCTGCTGTTTAATCTTTTATGCTCTTTCTTGTTAGTCTTGCCACCCTCTGAGTTACAGTTAGGATACTGGATTTCATTTAAGCGCTCTGGATTACATCTGTTTTCTGGTTACAGAAATGCAGGCCATTTATTTTTTATTTATCTAACATTTGTTGAATGGGAAAGTCTGACTAGGACAAGAGCCTGTTTCAGTGGAAGCCCAGGGAAATATGCTCCAGACGCATATCTTTGGAATGTGAGAGGAAACTATAGCACCCAGAGGAAACCCATGTGAATGCAGGGAGGACATGCAGACTCCACAGAGAAGGTGCTCCAGCCAAGAATCAAACCGGAGAACCTCCTTCTTTACAGTATAGGTTTGTGTGATGTCCCCATAGTGGGCCAGTAATCAAGGACCCCGATTCCTCACCACTGACACTGTAGAGGGATGTGGACTTGGAATAGAAATGTATACACTCAGTATTTCCAGATGCAGACCTCTCTGCATTGAACACAATTTCCCTTAAGAGCACCCAAGCATCACACTCAGCCCAGGGGTCTGGATGTCTCTATATCTGTTTCCTTTCAGATCCCCTGTTAGACTCCCCAGTGTTACAGCAGTAGAGTTAGGTCCTCAGCAGAGTGTCCAAGTCAAGTTTTCCAGCACCCTCTGTGAATCCAGTGCTTTGTGTCCCTGCCCCAGGTAGCTGACACACACACACACACACACACACACACACACACACACACACACACACACACACACACACACACACACACACACCTAGGAAATGTTGGCACAGATTACCAGCTGTACCAAATTTGCCCAGACTATAAAGTTATCACTACCACCAGACACTTCACAATTGGCTCCTCTAAGGCTATTACCAAAGGGTGTCTAATTATAGTGTGCAATATTACTACTAATACAAATGGTAGTAGTTCACCAAGATGGCTAGGCCTTCAGGAGTGGCCCACACAGTATCACCAAATAAATATAAACACTCTCAAAATTTAAGTATTTTCTACAAGGATCAGCCACAATAAAAGTTTTAAATATATCTAATTATAAATAATGGAGCATGAAAATACTGAATACATCTTCACAATAAACGACAGAGTTCAGATCACAGGAAATATTGAAAAGAACATTGATGGACAGACTCCAAGACAAACAATATGTAAACTAAGCTTTGCTGTATTCCTGACTCAATCTAAATTATTTTTATTGTTCCCTAGTTAAGTTAGTACTGCAAGGCAATATGCTGTGGGTGGGGGTCTTTCTAGTCGGGCTTCCCAAACAGAATACTCTGAGATTTCTGTTTGTAATATCTACACTACAATGTCCAAGAGGGTTGGCAGAATGACCTCATCTGGTCACCTGACTCTAGGTTCTCAAAGTATTCCCCTTTGAAGCTGAGACAGGAAGTTGGCACAGATGCCAACAATACACATTTAAATGTTTGGCAGTGCCTAGGGCCTCCCCTTTTTTTCACTGAGCTAATGGACAAAACTTCTCCATACCCAGCAACTCTAGTCTTATTCAACACTGTTGGGTGCCTTTTAATGGCTTTACATTTCCCTTATTTTTCTTAAAGTTAACCTCTGCTGTGCCAGTATCCTCTAGTAAAACATATACATTTAATTCAGTTACAATAGTACATGTACACTTCTCTTCATTTCAGCATGGTGCACTGTTGATACATTTCAGCACCAGCAAAGCTCATAAATACATTTTCAGCACAAGCATCTGTACAAAATCAGTTTGATATACAAATGGCATACAGTTCTAGTACATTGGTAACATAAGCATTTTGTATGAATCAGTTTGATAGTCAAGGGACATATTCTTTGCAAAACTCCAGCTGGCTATGCTGCCACTTGGCCATATCATCACAGTTTCACCAATTAATGTATTTCTACTCTAACTCTTATTTTGTAAATCCCATTTTATAACAATGCAACTGGCCAGCAAATGCTTTTGGTGAACATTTTTTTGCCTAAACTATATGATTCTGAAAGAAGGCTCCAAAACAGAGCCCTTTTGAATAATTACTTGGCTAGTACCATGTCAATAGAGATTCAAAGCTTCAAGGTAAGCATCGTAGCTGTATTCTCACAATGTGATCTGCATTTTCCACTGTAACATTCACATGACATTAGACTGCAAATAAACCTTCAGTATAAATTAAGTACTTTTTTGTAGCTCATTACTTGACCACAAGCATGAGATGAATGGTACACATGTAATGCACACCCATGTGGTTGTCTGTCTTGTGACTGAATAGTATGTGAATTAGTTGAATGGCACCTTAATGTAAACTGCTTCCATCAACCATAATTGACTCTGATTCATTAAAAGTTATTGAATGCTCTACTTGGTCAGAAATATTTTGCAGATAAAAGCAGGGTTTTCTGATTTGGGGCCCATTCCTCATATAGATAATAACAGGGTTTATGAACTAGTCACCGAGATAACAGAAATTTAATAACTTGCTTAAAAATGGTAAAAACTGCTTGTTTCACCAAATTAATCCTACGCTGTTTAACTGCTGATTTTCAATATTTACATCACATTATTGGCATTAGTTTTATGAATTTAACTCATGCATATATGTAATGAAAATGTCTGTACTATTACTGTGACAGTGATTTCACACAGTGTAGGAAAAGTTAAGGTTTAATTAAAATGTTGTAGCATTTTTAAAATGATTGCTGTAGTATTAGAACTGAAAAAAACTGCTGTAATAATTGTAAACTACTGTATTTGTGGTACTACATTTAACATTTCTTTCAAGCTGAATTTATGTATTTCTGCACTGTGTTCCACATAGACATTTAATGACTTATTTCAGCTCCCTGATACAATATTATGGACAGTAATTATGATCCCTAATACATCAGAATAAAACTTCTGTACTGGATGAAAACTAGTGCATTTAAAAGTGGTGTGTTTGCTGACAGTGCCCTAGTGAAGTAGTGTCTTCTGACAGCAAGAGGTTCTCTGCTTTGATTCTATGCTGGGGTACCTTTGGTGTGGAGTCTACGTTTCCTCCTTACATTCGGATGAGATTTTCCTGCTACCTCTAAGACACATGCAGTAAGTTAATCTGCACTCTTCTTGCATGTTATATGGCAGTAAGTAAAAATGTGTATTCTATGATGGACTCCATGTCCGAAATGTTTGTGTCTCTGTTGGCTACTGATATGAGCGCCAACATTCCAGTGATGCTATAAAGGATAAGTCAGGTTGTTAATACATTGAAGGATGGATAGCTTCACATACCTATACAGATTTACATGTGGACCAGCACTCCACACTCCTGCTAACTGTATGTATTAATACCAAGGTACCAGAGTAGTCATGATATAACATTGCACAGTAATGCCCAGATATTAACTTCCCTTCTATTAGCTGCCTTCTCTACAGATTGTGCAGATTTGTCAGTTTCTATAGGCTATAACAAACTACCAAGTCAACACTGCACTAGTTACCTTTCAGGATTCACTCTAACAACCCAAAAGTGATCAAATAATCAGATGCCAAACTCAAGATTATTCAACTTTATGAAATGGCTCTTGGTGCCATTTATTTTTTTTTCTAGGTGTGTTTTCTCTTTTGATTTCATGATCACCAAACTTCTGGCTTCATTGCCCACCATTTATTCCCCCTTCTTGGTGTTTTGGGCACCAGGTGTTGGGGGATAACTTTTATTCTGCAGTAAATCCATGCACTTTAGTGCCTAGGTCCTGTATGTTTTAAGGGAAGTTGAAGGGCACATGAGCTACTTGCCAGATGCTATGCTGGTGGCACATAAAATGATTCTGCACTGCATGTCCAGTTTGAGTGTACTGCTTGGTGGGAGTGTAAATCATGGCCCATAATGCTGCCCTCCATAATGGTTGCTTCTGGCATCAGCAAAGTAGTTGGTCAGCTTGTATTTGTCTACCCAGGATAGGCAAAACACTTTCAGCTATTCAGTCCCACTCTCTCTATCCAGCTCCTCCCATTCCCAGGTAGGTAATCTGGGGTCTGAGTTATGGTCACAGCTTTGTCCTTCTGTTTTAGAACTTGCTACCAGTACCCCCACTTTTAGTTCTGAGATGCCATTCTGAAAATTATTCTAATGTTCATCATTATTCTACAAAGAGGGCCAGCTTTTGGTAAACTGGTGCCATAAGCAAAAGGTCTCGACAGCACCCCCACACCACCTGGTGCTCATATCTTGGTCTACCTACACCATCCATATTACTGGAAAAGTGACCCTGGTACAGTGGTGCCCTAGGCAGCCACCTAGTTGGCCTATGCCTAAGACCAGCTATGCTACAAAAAAATATATTTTTAAACCCATTCCACAAAGCACAGTATTTTACATACTGATATACTTTTCTGCAAATTATAAATAGCCTTTTATATTTAAGTGTTTGTTGACTGGGATAATGTGTAGTGCCTTCTGAACCCATTTCACACATGGTCATGGTGGACATCCCTAATGCATATTGCAAACGTTACATAAATATATGGGACTTTGATTTAATATCAGTTTAATGAGATAATAGTTTTCATTACACACAGTAAGTAAAGAGATCTGTCTATCTGATTCCAAATATGAAAGTTCTTTAGTTTTATTACTATAATTTAGTGGCAAGTGTTATTACACTTCATAATTAAGTAATCTTCAATGGGATGAAGTCTTTGCAGTTGCCACTTATTTCTAAGTCAGAGATTTTGTGCTGAAATTATACCAATCTTATTATTTTAGCAATACCAGCATTTTATGCAGAAGACATTCCACAAAAAAGTTGCATTTTTTCTTAGATGACTAAACTGCAGATAGGATTATGACAAGATGTTGGCACATTTTCCCTTTTTAGAAACTGGAGTGAAATTAGAGAGTTCTTGCCATTTAAAGTTTGGCAGTAATAGCTTAGCTTTCCTCTTGTTGCTGGCTTGCATGTTGACTTCTCTGCAGAGGGCACCAATTTTTAATTCCAGCATGGGCTCAACATACTGATCTATTTATTTATTCCCAAGATTCTGTGAAAAGAAAAAAAGGCATCCATGACAAAAACATTCGAGGAAGCTGTGATCTGGATGATAAATAACTCCCAGAAAAAAAATGTAAAAAGAATATTGGACCTTAAGGACAGTGCCATGGTCTGGGGTGGTATTAATACAAAACAGAAACGCATTAAATACCAGGTGAAAATGTAGACAAAAGCAAAGAAAAAGGAAGAGAAAATAGAATAACAGCAAAAGCAAGTTTAAATTTTGATGGAGTTTAAGAAACCTGAAATTTGTATAGGATAGTAAAGTAAAGCCTGACATTAGAACTAATATATTTATTTCTTGTATATCCTCTTACTTTTACATCTTCTTGCAGATATGTAACTATATGTGCCGTTTGCCATACGTACTGACTTTTTAATGCAATATTATCTTGTATTTCATGTCTGTTATGAACTCAGATTTTTTCAGCTATTTGTTTAAAGTTAATTATCTGTCATTTACAAATTCATTTCCGTTCATGTACTGATTAAGGAATTAGTTCCTTTGTCTCGTACTCTTACAGTGTTTTACTTGTACTAAAATCTCTCTGCACCTGTGTTCCATTGAGCTACATCATCTCCGATACTGTGCTTCTGGTATAGTCACTGTTGGTTACTCCAGGTAAATTGGTTTAAGAGGAGAGGTGGACAGAAAAGATCTGAATGTATGCTACCCATAACAGATTGAAATAAAAAATATATGCTGCCTATGGCAGTTCTAACAAATATTTGTGCTTGGATCAGGGATACTTGGACATAACCCTGGAGTCAGGCCTGAGGGTATTGTTGATTTGTCAAGTTTTCAGTGTTTAGATGAACCATATGGACACTCTTTGGCCTTGCCACCCACAAGCATATAGGAGAGGTCAGTTGTGATGTCAGCCATGTGATATGAAGGAGTGGGACATATTAAGATGGGCTGATCACCTGTTATGGCAACTGACATCTGGGATATGGAATGCCCTCTGACAGCTGGTGCAGGGGCCATTACTTGGGTGGAATCTTCAATATCAACCAAAAATAGTTGGTCTTACCTTTTACACAGCATTCTGGTATCACCTGACATAATCAGGAGTGGGACTCCCTCATACTTAGGAGGGGGTTATGGGGTGGGAAAAGGATATTCACAAGCTCCTGACAAGGTGCTGTACATCTTAGAGTTTGAACCCGTAGAGGAGAAGGTCCTCTCCACTTTCCTTTTGCAACTTACAACCCCACTCTTTTATATAGTCGCATCTAATAGCTGTTTGGAGTACTCAGCCTTCTTGGGAATTGTGGGAAGAGTATTTGACATAGTACAACTTACCGGAGTTGGTGGTATTATTGGCAAACTTCAATATGGATGCAGAGAAAGATGCGCATACCTTAAAGGGCATGACTGAGAGGCACAGCCTGCATAGTCTGAACCTGGTTTCATGAACCATTGTTGGACTGCAAGTACTAGCCTTGCCTTTTCCATGATAAATAACCATATTTGGTGACTTTAAATGTGCTTGATACCAATGCACTTTGAGTCAAAGGTCAATAATCAGTTTTGTAGCCCTCTCATCAGACCTGAGATCATAAGTTTACATAACCGAGTCAAGAAGGATGCTTAGCTTTCAACTAACAGCCAGCTGTGGACAAAATAGTGTGTGCCATTTATAGACAGATCTTGTTTGTTGGCTTCTTTTTGAAAGTATATTCTGGGTGCTGGAAATTAACTTTCATCCAATGGATGAAGATTTGACTGAGGAGGGGCAGTGTGGATTCTATCCTACCATGGAACAGTGGATCAGCTCTTTGATCTCCATGAAACCTGCTTGTAGTATACACATGTTTTAATGACCTGGCAAAGGCATATGGCTATCAACCACAGAATGAATTGTGGAAGGTGCTAGAACAGTACATGAAAGGGCTGCTGCTTGCCATGTAGTTCTATTTGTTGAGACATATTTGCGTTTCCTTGATTTAGTCAAATGCATTCAAAGTGAGAGCCTTTGTAGAGTTCTGCTGAGTCTTTTCCCCTCTTGTTAAATATTTTCATGGATGGGATATCAAGGTACAACCAGTTTCTAGTACACCCAGTTTTGATGGGCTGCATTTTTGTTATGAAGATGATAACCCCTTTAATCTCCTGCATGCACCGCTGAGCATGATGTGGTTAGGACGAAGTTTAGTACCTGCAAAGTAGAGGTAATGCTTTACTTCATAGAAAAGAATGTCTTGTTCCTGAAAGTAAGAAAGGAGCAACTACCACGTGGAGGGAGTCTTGCTCACAAGTCAGGGGAGTGGAAATCAATCAGCTGAAAAAGTCCCACTACTAAGTGAGACGAAAAGTGCTTTATAATAAATAGTTTTGTCTACCTTTATCAAGTTTGATTTTGGCTCTGCAGCAGCAATTTTTAATATATTAGGTAATGTACTATTCCTGAAGTTTGAGTTTGTTTTAGTGACTACAAAACATCAAGCTGTGCTTAAGTTGTCACGTTTGAATTTCCAGATTTAATGTCCTTTGTAATGAATGATTCATTCTTGCATGCACTTTGCCAATAGTAATTTCCTCTGTAGTAATGGTAATACAATGGTGACTAGTTTTAAATATTGAAATCTTTTGTCATCATAATTGGTGCTTGGTGTAATTCTTTGTAAATGTCCTCTGGACTGACTCCAACTGTTTTCAACTTTTTAACTGTATGAATACAAAAGATACTATTCTAGAATAGACAAATGTCTTAAAATTTACAGGTAAGTCTTCCCTTGTAGATACATTTTTCAAAGCTATGCCAAGTTGTTTCAAAGCTTTCCAGGCAACATTGTCTAGCAAATGATAACATATTTAGCAAATGATAACTCTGAAATAATCATTCTACCCCAGATCTTCGTATTATGATACTTCTCCCAATAAGACATGCTGTAAACACAAAAATGCAAAAAAAAAATAGAAAAGTGCATGATTTTTCACTTTTCTGTACTGAAATCATTTGCTCTTTTTGCAATTTTTTGTTAGATAACTGACTTCAAAGTCCTTGCTGCATATAATTGTAAAATCTACTTTACAATCCTCTGTAAACAACCGTATTCATGTTTAAGAACGGGTGTAAAGACCAGGTTGATAAATATTAGATCCAAGACATAACCCTTGTGTATCCCTCCTAAGCATGTAATGGGTCTAAAGGATATCCTTGAATGATCTAAACTGGGTCCTTTCTGTCAAACATGTAAATAGTCAATAAATTGGGTATAGATTATATTTAACATTAATCAACGCTTTGTCTATTTTTGTATGAAACAGTGCTGAGCACTTCAACTAAATCTTTTATTAAATTAGATTCAACTAAATATTTTATTAAATTAGATTCAACTAAATATTTTATTAAATTAGATTCTTGATCTAACTCTCTTACATTGGTGAGCATTGATCTACCCTTGGTAAAATCATGCCGGAAAATATCAATTAAATAAATATCTTGTGTTCCTCCAGTTCTAACATACATGTTTAAAAACACTTTACCAGAGTTGGTGACTAGTCTGTAAATACTTGTTTCTGTTAATTTTCCCCTTTTATGGGAAAAGTTACACTTTTCCACATATAAAGGCCATAATAAAGTCAACTCTTAGTTTGACAATAATATTGCTGTAATTTTGTCTGGTCAAACTAGTGTATTTGTATTCATTTTAAAATTCTGTTGACATATTATATAGTGGGATATTCCCAGAAATGGCATCTCCCTTTTTATTTGATATGCAAGAAATACCAATGTTGAAGTATCTATTAAACCTGTGTAGTGTTTGCATTAGTTCCAAAATTATCAGATTGTCTGAAACTAGATAAATAACTAGATTTTGATTTTATTTAAGAATGAACACACTTTTATAATGTGCTTTTCTTGTTGTCAGGTTTAATAGCCAACATCATTTCATATTGGATTTTCAGGTTTACTATTGAAACCTTGAAACTGCATCCGTCGATCGGCCTCAATGTCTGACCAATATCTTAGACTGCAACAGCGAGCATGCAGGAAACTTAAAACTTGAGTACTTCGCCTCCTGTACTTCAATGTATTCAATATAGCAGGAGGTGACTGTGCATAGCTTGGGTGACCGACATCATGTACCATGACACTCTAGAGTTAACGGTAAATCACTTTTACTATTTTTCAGGGGGGGCAAGCCGCCCTGCACTCCCCAAACACCATGCAAATTATATATGCCAACTCAGAGATCACACTACAATGAGGAGATGGGTTAATTCCCTGCTCTTCACTGAACCGAAATCGCCACTCAAACCTCTGAACTGAAATACTTGAAGTACACTGCCCATGCGATGTAGTGTAGTCAGTGTATCTGGGTTCCCAAAACAGCCTCTTGGAAAACTGTAAGTTGATATTGTCACTCTCAATTGACTGCATTTCACAAGTCTAATTTTCTCCCGCTTGATTTTAAATTGGATCTATTTACTTAATTTTCATTCGTTACTCTGCATAGATTGTCTTACAAATGTGAAACATCTTTTATTTTTTTATAAAGGTTAACTAACTTTGAATATTTGCCCTCTACAGTTAACTCTACACTATTATATAAAATATTTTATAGGGTGGCGTAGCCATAATCAAAATTGGTTTGCCACCCTTTATTTCATTCTTCCTCAAATTTGCTACAATTGAGTTTTTATACTGCCTTAAAGTTTATACCTTTCAGATGAAAGGTTGATTTTTGATCAGACCTTCCCAGTGGCATTCCTACATTGAAGCTGCATTCTAAATTCTCAACATTAGTAGAAATTAAATCTAAGAAGTTGTTGCCTCTATTTTTCAACTAACTGATTCAAGCCATGGAATATTAAGTCTATAAACTCCTGTGTGTAAGAAAATTTGGTAGCAAGTTCAGTCCAATTTATTGTCAGGTAAATTGAGGTCAAACAATGATATAAAAAAAAAAAAAAAAAAAAAGACAGCGAGCGAGATTTGTGTTTGGTTGCTGGGCTCATCCATGGTAGACTGAGGTACTCAAAAATTTGAGGATTTTAGGCTAAAACACTCCTTCCGTGCTGAGAGGAGTTGGTTGAAGGTTGAATACATTGTCAAGATGTACTTTGACACCTCCTGTAGGAGGCGTGTTTGGTTTAGTCCACTAAGATGAGGCTTTAGGCAGTCCCAGGGTGAGATAGAGTAACTGTAGCTCTCAACTTGCATATCTATGACTCAGATTAAGAAAGTCCTATTTTATTTTCCTTTGCTATTGTCCTCTGAGTATGAAAAACAGTTCAGGAAAGGTATTCTTTATGGAAGAGCACAATAAATCTCACCAAATTGAGTGCCCAATTGAATGTAAATGTAAGTAATGCTGCATATGTGTATAAAGTGCGTTGACTAGAATTCTTATAAATGAGGTGTTTCCTTCAAACATCAAACTTCAAACAGTAAATGTTTCTGTAAGAACACAGATCCACAGGTAAACACGATGTGATCCGTCTGCAGATTTATTGCCTGCCTAGCCAATAAACAAATAATGATCAAAGATTAGACTCAGGCCCTGTACTTTGTATCTGAGAAAAAATACCTTAACCATTATACAACCCCCATTTTTTTGTTTTAGCAAGAGAAGTGTTACTATTGCATAATGTGAATTTTGGTTTATAAACATAGAAAACATTTATATTAATTACAGCAAGTTTGCTTAATAAAAAATGAGGGCTTTGGCAAGCCCATACATAGTGTTTGCCATTCTTCCAGAGCTGCAAGCCTGGAAGTGATTCTGCACAGCACGTAATAAGAGAACAGTAACAGAATTAAGGAAAGGATACTTAATATGTTGAATGATTGTCTATGTAGTCACCTTACTCATTATGAATTATATAATTATTTGTTAGTCAATGACCCTCTAATACCAATTCTTCAGGGATTACCTAAGGTACATAAAAACAGATTTAGCCCCCCCCACCTCCAAGACCTAATTGCAGGGCATAATTGGAGCATGGAACCTTTCTCTATATATGTAGAAAAGCATTTTAGGTAGAAATAGGACAAAATTAAAAGATTCTAGGCACTTCCTAATTGATTTATGAATTTGCACAAACATCCCAGACATGTGCATTATTATTTTGTAACCTTAGATGTTCAGTCACTCTTTACAGTGATCCCTAATACAACTGGGATCACATATATTATGGATTATTTAATGAGATATGGTGATTATAATAAACAGTTAGTGGATTTGATTTGCCTTTTTACGGAGGTAATTCTTGAAAATAATGTTTTTATGTTTGAGGTGTACTACTTACTTACAGAAAGATGGCGCAGCTATGAGCACTCCTTGTGCCAGTAGCTGCACCAACATGGTCATGCCAAAGTGGGAGGATGATTTTATGTTTAATTTTGAATGGTACGGTCATTATTTTCCATTTTATTGTAGATATGTGGATGATTTTGTTTTGTTTGGACAGGGAGTATAGATGGTTTGAATGATTTTTATAATTATTTGAACCATACTATGGCCTATCTGAAATTGTCCATCATTTATTCTGACAGTTACATTGTGTTTTTTAGATATTTGCGTTACTAAATTGGAAGATTGTTCAGTGGATACAGGGATATTTAGGAAACCATGTTATAAAAATACATTGCGACATAGAAGCAATATGCACCCTGGATATATATATATTTAATAATATATATGTAAAGGTCAAGGACCGAGAGCCTCTCTATTGAATGCTTCTGATAAAGTATTTGCTAAGGAGATGTTGGATTTAAGAGAGACTTATGACGAGAGGTTATGGAGGTGATGAGGTTGATAGTGTTGACAGAGAGATACCTACAATGAGACAAAATACTGCACGACCCTATTTCTCAGAACCAGCTAAACATTTATTACATTTCAGGTTTCAACTTTGTTACTTAAGAAGTTAACTTGTGAGTATTTCTGCCATTTCACACTGAGCTAATCAGAGGAAGTGCTCTGAGCCAACTAATCTGTGATATATAACATTAAGTATCCTGTTTTTTTGCTTATTTTTGCGAGTTATGTATAGCGCTTTTATTGTCTGCATATACTTTGCTAGATAGTTGCACTGTGTGTGAGGTATTAACTAGAAATTTTCTACAATTGTTAAGCATCTGGTTGGGTTTGTTTCTTCTGATTTTTGTTTCCCACCCTCCCTCCGTCTTGTCATCCTGTTTTTATACTTGGTGGCTTTGCAGTTGCCCGCCCCTACTGTAAATTTGATCTGGGACACTTCTCCCAGTCTAGTGTCATTACCTCATTCTACCTAATCCAGGGAGAACATTTGAGAAGGCCAACCCAGTTAGTTTATGCTCCTCCTTTCCCCTTTTCACTTTACAAAAAAATAAAAAAATGTTCTAAGCTTGTGTCCTCCCTTTCCTGTAAGTCATCTAGTCCAGATACAGATTTGCTGTATCCAGGACTGTTTGTAAGCTTCTGAGCCCCCAAGCCTTTCTGTGTTGGAGGGGAAGCCTTCCAGGTTAATTTTGTTTCTCTGAACTAGCCAGTTTTCTAGTTTCAGCACTCAAATCTGTTTCTTTGAGCTCAGCACTTGTTCAGAACTCATTGTAAGCACTAAATAAGCTACAGATTACTACTGCACTCAACTTTCCTCACTTGTCTAGAGGAAAACAGTTTTTAGTACTTAATAAATAAGCACCTATCCAGGCATGTCTAAGGGTCAGCTCCTGGTGTTTTCTCTTATCTACCTGATGAATCTGGGCATCTTGGGGCAATGCAGAAATTGCCTCATGTACACAGACAACCCTCTCCTCCTATCACACAATACTACAACCTATGAGAGATGCACTTACATAGCCAAACTGGAAGCAAAGCTCTCTTCACCCAAGACTGGACTAGACAGTCAAGAGGAGAAGGTAAACAATTGCACGACACCACACCACACTCATCACATAGTCCCTCAAAACCTACACCACCAAAACACTCACATAGAAACACGAAACACACATCTACATTTGTGGAGGCTCCTCATAAAAAATCTACCCAAGCAACAGGGACCTCCAAAGCAGAAACGCAAGCAACCTCAACCCCCTCAACACAACCCAAATGACACATAGCCCACAAACTCAGTGTGCCACTCAACCACAGCCCATATGGCATAACAACGTACCCAACACTCTAGTCATAGGTGACTCTATAGTCAGGTACACTGATGTTCCACTCACCAGGCTAAACAAGGAGAAAGTTGCTGTCAGTTGCCTGTCGGGTGCCAGGATCTGCCACATAACGCATGCACTCAGGTCACTCTCCAACAAGTACAAATCTGACTCTGTCATTGTCCATGTTGGTGTGAATGACCAGAGACACCCTGGACTACATGAAAAGAGACATGGAGGAGCTGTCCGATCTTGTAGCCCAGGCAGGTATGACCCTAGCCCTGAGTAGCATCCTGCCATTATCCAGAATGATACCACAGTACAAGGACAAAATGATTGACTTCAACAATTGGTTAAGATTCTGGTGTCATTCTAAGGGGATCCAGTATCTGCCTGGGATGACATGATCGACAAACCACGATGCTTTGCCCGAGATGGCCTGCACCTGTTGACCTTGGCATTCCGGATACTGGCTAAGGCTCTTGCCACCCCTATAGTGCCTTTTTAGGCAAGATTCAAATGACAAATTCACCGTAACTTGTACAAGCAAGCAAAATCTGAGGGTAATGCTACTTAATGCTAAAAGTCTATACTTCAAAATGCACTCACTCGAGGCACTCCTTAAAATGGAGAACATCAACATCTGTGCAATGACAGAGACCTGGTTCAAGGCTCCAGAGAGCACCCCTGCATTACCAGGCTATAATTCATACCACACCTTTCGGCCACCTAACCTGGACCGAAGCACTAAAGGCAGAGGCGTGTCCATATTCATTAAGGATATCCACACCTCCAGGCTTGTTGCTCAGCATAATGCATTCGAGATTATCCAAGTGCAACTAACTCTGGGCAAGACCGCAATCCAAATTGTAGCTTGCTACAGATCCCCCTACCATGCCCCAAGATTCTCACTCCTCATTTCTTGATACACTGGAAAATATTAGAGTACAACCTAACACCCTA